>NC_092580.1:31510000-31810000 GCF_037975245.1 Apostichopus japonicus
GCCTTGAGTTTGTCATGTTCTATTCTTTGATCCCTGTTTGACCCCAATTTATAGAAAATTGCGATGTCATTGAACTTTTTCCTGCGAGTTTCGGTAGCTTGCTTGGCTGCCGTAATTGTGAATACTGTGGTTGCCTGGTACTTCATCATAGCCATCATACCTATCTTCATACTGTACCTTTACATTATGAGATTCTTTGTTGCAACGTCAAGGTAAGAACCGGCTGTGAAGGCGTTTCATGTTTCTCGCTGGGGAGAAACTCGCAGGAAAAGCCTGATTTAAGTCATCTGCAGTTCAATTTTCAACTTCTAAGCCAAAAGATAGTAGTTTTCATACTAGATACCTATAGCCTTTACTTTTCTCGATACAAGAATCGGGGGAGCAAAAATGTCATTCGCATAAATTAATCGGGAGGAAATTTACATAACTGTTTAGTCATTCATTTATTGACAGACAATATGCATGGCAGGTATCGTACAAATGTTCATGCCGGTTGCTATGGAGATGGTTAATATGTGTTAGGAGCTTAACATGGTAATGAAACGTTGCCTTTAGAAGACAGTGTGTAAATCATTTGGCTCTACGGGAATATGATGAACGTAATGTGAACAGAATCAAAGTTGACACCACATTTGCTTTTATGAAATGGTACCTCTGACTTAGTGGGATCTGTGATCTAGTCACAGAATTGAAATTGCAAGCATACTTGGATATGATTATACACCAAATGGATATTGGTAGATTGAGATGTAGATCTTGCTACCCACTATGGGAGGGTGAGTGATAGGGTGTGGGATGCTTGGGATAAAGGGGGGGGGGAAGAGGGATCGAGGAAGAGGTTTTTTATAAAATCATATTTAATAACCCAATTAAAAAACATCCCTGCTGCTTGTTTTTTCTGCACTCAGTACACTGCAAGAGTCAAGTAGGTGTAGACAACCAATTTTCTATTCAAATAAAGTTTGGCAATAATAGCAATATTTCTGAATGGAAGGGTTGGGGGGGGGGGGTTGGGGAAGGAAACTTATTTGGGGTCTTTCCTCTATCCTCCATGAGGACATAATATTAAGTTTTTGCGCTTCTTTCCAAATACAAAAAAATTAGTTTCTTGAGAGATGTTTGGGGAGGGGATGTGAGGGGGAGGGTGTGGTGAAGGATGGGGGTTTAATATAACTCTTCCTAACTGGTTGTCTACACCTATGCCTACTTCACTGCTTCCACCATATGCTTTCTCTGGACTCATTTAAATTTAATTGTCTCTATCTGCTTTCTTTTCTTATGCTACAATATTTATTATTAGATAACACTATATATAGATATATATGTATGTATATGCATAACTTTAATTGTATTAAGACTTAAAATTCAAAATTCATCTCTGATTACTGTTAGAAATCAATTGTTTCCCCAAGTTTTTTGATGGACTTTCTAAGTTTAGATATTCATGAGCTAAATTGCTTGGATCAATCTGGCATTCATTCTTTCAAATTGTTTGGACAGTTTTAAAGTTAGCTTTCAATGCTGATACTGATGGCACCCTTCCAATGTAGAGAGCTGTTAAATTAATAGAGTATATGATTTTAATTGACAGATTCCATCAGTCAGGAAAATAGAAAGTTTTCTGTTTTGGTTGCATATTGCAGAAATGTTTGTGAATGTATTGATTCTAGTATCATGGAAAATATGTGGGGTGGGGGGTTGGGTTTGGGGGTGGGGAGTGGTGGGTGAGGGAGACTCGAATGGATCTAGTCCTCTAGCAGTTGTTTAATGGTGTCATTAGCCGTTTTATATTCACCATTCTGAGGGTACTAAATCAGACCTGTTGCATTTAATATGATAAAGTGAGATCAGAAAACGTTTGTTAGCCGTTTAATTCTTCCTCGTGTAGGAAAAGCTTTGGCAATCTGTAAATTGATATGACATCCTTTAACCCTTGTTTAAAAGACTAGCTTTCAAATTACACACATAATGCTCCACCGTCGCTCGTAAGTTTAACGGCATCGTCTCTTTTCCCGGTTAACAGAGAACTGCAACGTCTTGAGAGTATTAGCAGGTCGCCCGTCTTTGCTCATTTCTCGGAATCACTCGGCGGATTGACAACCATCAGAGCCTTCAAGTAAGTTCAGTAAAAAAACACCCGGTTTGATCACAAATTTATTGGATAAAATAAGGTATTTCAACAAGGTTACTGTCTTAACATCCATAGAATGAGGTCATTACATATGTGTAATCTGAAGTTATATATAGCCCTCTTCTACTCATTTTTTAAAATCTTGTGGACATTTGCATGTAACTTTTCTGTCCTCTCCTCCCACACCCTCCAACCCCCCACCCCCCTCCCAACCCCCTTGAGGAAGCACCCTTATATTTCAATACACTGTATTGGATTGACTATAACAAATATTTGTTGTCAGAATTTTATTGTGATTCTGCCTTTTCTCACAATGTCATGTAAGATCCTTTTTTGTTGTTACTCATCTTCATCTCATCTCATCATCTCATTCTCTTCATACTCATCTTCTTCTCCACTAAATGTGTAACATGAAGACGTGAAAATGTTTATACTTTTCGGCATTCTTTCTTTCAGTGTTCAAGAAACTTTTGCCAAGAATATCTTAGCAAAGATTGAAAAGAACAACGTCGCTTATTTGTATCTTCAAACTTCCAACCGTTGGCTCGGAACTCGCTTGGTGAGTCTGCCATTCCTCAGTCATTATTCAGTCATTATTCAGTTATTAATAGCCAATTGTTCGATATTTATCAATGGTAGTTATCCATTTTCATTTGAAATTGTTGCCCATCGTATTCAAATTTAGTCGCAAAAATCTTCATGAAAATCTATTTTCGTTGATGTAATTTTCAATATTATACAACCTGAAGAAATATTAACCAGTACTGCTAACCAGTGTTCGACTTATGGCCAAAACATTGCATAGCAACAAATTTCGACAATTGCTATACAATATTTTTGTTGCATAGCAGTTTCCCAATATTGAATAGCAGTTTTGAAATTACCACAAAACGGACCAAATGTTGGCGATCAATGTATTAACTAGAAAATGTTTGTTTATTATTATTATTTATACTAGTGTTGCTACGATAATCGTTTTCAATATCGGTATCGGCCGATATTTGCAATATCGGCAGCATATCGGTATCGGTAAAATTTTGCCTAATTGCCGATAACAGCAAACCGATATTGAACTTTTCTTTCTAACAGCAGAGCTACCTGTACTTATTTATACTTGCAATGATTTGTTAATCTGCCCATGGAGCTATAAACAGTTTATAGCTCCATGATCTGCCCAAGACGATCCATTTCTTTAGCGTCAGTTAAACTCAGATTCATTTTCGATTAATATCCAAGGAAACCTGACTCTCCGTAACGTCTAAAAACACGTCTACGGCGCGCGAATATAACCAATGACCTTCGTGAACCTTGGCCTACACACAGCATTAGTGCAGCATATATACACTGTACTAACCATTCATTTCCTCAAAGGCCTCCGTGAAAACCTTGAACATGATACAGTAACTGCACAGTTCAGCAGTGTTGGAAAACCTTATTCAATTTCCCGCGAACACACTGCCGATTTCCCGCCGGTGTTCGCCTGCCTAGCACGCGTAACGTGCGAGCATAAAGGCGTGGTGTCCAGGGGCCCGTCTTAGGGCTATGGTGGGGTCATGGGGTAGAACCCCTCGTGGGGATCCTGGGGGCGAAAGCCCCCGAAAATTGTTGTCATTTTTTGCGATGAAAAAATTTGCAGTTGAGGATTCAAAATACTGACAACTTTTTTATTTAAATTGTCACGAAACTGATGAAAATTTTAAAATGACAAGTTAAAGTAGCTATATTATGTTATAAAATGAAAAGAGATTTAATCTGTCTTTCAATCTTTAGAAAGTGCAACTTACAAAACTTCCGATATTATGAAACAAACAACGTTCAGCAAAGCCCCGTTTCTAGACTGCCTAACAATGAATAGCGTGCACTATGCGTACATTTTTATAACTGCAGTGTTTAACCCTATACCCAACTACTGTACCACGGTACATGTGCTGCGAATTTGCCCAGGTACCTTCCCAACAACTGTGAGCTCATCCCCTGTGTAACACCTGTTTGTTAACATTTTTTTGGCACGTTGCCAGGGAACCTTTTAGTTAAGTGAGATCCGTAACCGCCGAGGTGGTTAGGCTATTTGCTTTACACTTAACTATGGTAGGATATTATTTTTTCAGGGTTTTTTTCGCTATACGGTCAAGTGAATAAGTTGTTCATTGAGTATAAACTCAATAAATTATAACTTCCTCATTGTGATCGACAGTTCGTAAGTTAAGGTTTGAGTGTTTGCTCCCAAATCTGATTAGGAATTTGTATCGCACAAATCGGCACAATGTGCGATGCTGATTTGGAAACGTCTCGCAAGTTTGTCATTTTGGATCGCATTTTGCGATGCGATACCGGAAAAATCGAACACTGCTGCTAACACACAGTCCCTGGGCAACCCCCCCTCCCCCTCCCACTCAAAAACAAAATAAAAAACAACCCAGGTCACCAAATTCCCCTGTTACCCTTCATGGAACTTGAAGGAAAACACAATGTTCTCTAGTCTAAGTGTACACTCACACTCCCAAATGGTGGACACTTATGTGTATACACAGAATTAATATATTGTTTAAATTTATGCAATGTGAAGTTAATCCATTTTATATCTGTCGTAACCTCAGGCTGATCACAGAAAATCACAATATCTAATCTAATAAACTTCCAGTATAAAGCAAGCTTTGGGGAAATACATCCAATTTTTATTTTCTCTCTTTGATTTATCGCAAGATTTGGATTCATCAGCCATTGCTTGTCACTGGATTATCAATTTTTTAACGTAAATTTTTTTCTTTTTATTCTGTTTTTCTTCATGACAGGATTTTATTGGTTCGTTAATCGTACTTATTGCCGGAGTTGTTAGTCTGGGATCAGCTTATGCCGGAGAGCTGGCGCCAAGCCTCGTTGGTCTGTCCATCACATATGCCTTGAGTGTAAGTATTTGCATCATCCAAGTTCCAGAATCGGCCGTCGAAGGGGGATATAGGAAACAGAATGGTAACGAAAATGCGTTTCCACTAAAAACCCGATACTGCATACCCACTGTAAATGCACTCTATTGTAGTTTGAATGGATCTGCAAAATATTTAATCATATTCGAAAAATATACTTACAAAACTGAAATTCTTGCAATTATTCCGTTTGTTGTTTGTTTTATCCTGTGATCCATTAATTGATAAACCCATCGATCTTTGTCCTCCCCCCAGATTTCCAACTCTCTAAATTGGGTCATCCGACAAGCGGCCGACGTTGAGATGCAGATGAACGCCATTGAGAGGACATCTCATTACACCAGCATAGATTCCGAACCCTATGAAGGTAAAACCCTCATCATCATCACACCCAGAATGAGTTTTTTCTTTCGTTTTTCCAGAGAAAATACCAAAGTGACATCACTATGCATTCTTACACACTTCCCGGCAAGAGTCATGATAGTCAATTTAAGCTTTGAAGTGTATAGGGATGTTGCGAAGTAGTTCTTAACCCGAAGAAGGTTTAATTCCCTGTTACATGATTAACCTCAACACCAACTAAATGTCCTGATCATTATACACAAAGTATGCCAGGTCTTAATATTTTCTCTGCGAAGTAATAAATAAATGATATTTCTGTTGAAAAGTAGGCCTTACATAGTAACGTCACTGTTAAACATCAATGATACATAGTTTTCATCAATATTAGTTACTTTTAAGTATATTTCCTCATTTTCCAGTATCATCTCATTAAATTAGGAAGAAAACCCACCCCACCTTATCTTCCCCAATTCCACCCCCGCCCCCTCCTTTCCTATTCAATCTGTCACCTTTTTTTTTTTTACCTTGCAATGACAAAGTTTAATCAGAAAGTTTTTAAATTTTTTGTGAACTCTGCTTTATTCCTGACTGTAACCTTTACTGTATTTAATAAGTTAATATTTCAAAGGGTTTTAGCATATATGGAAAGATACGCACCTGTTTGTCTGTAATAGTCAATGAGATGAGGCCATGCAGTTGGTGTTATTTGGTTAGGTGTTCTTGGTGTTATCAAACTGTTATGTAACTCGCTTCACCTACTCAATCTTTGCATTATATAGCAGTAAAGTGTTTGGTATACAAGAATGTTGTTATTCAGAATAAAGATATAGTGATTGTTGTGATAAAAAGAGCTTCAATTGGCTTCTAATGTAACAAGTGTAAAGTCTGTAAGAATGAGTCTAAATACACTTGTTTATTTATGATGTTGCATTTCCATGTTTACCAGGAAACAAGGAACCAAGTATATCTTGGCCAGATAAGGGTCTCATCACTCTGGACAATGTCCATGCCCGCTACGCTAAAGGCCTGGACCCGGTCCTTCATGGCGTTACGGTAACGCTAGAACCAACACAGAAGGTAATTAACTTGAATCTGTAACTAACAATCAAAGAAATACAATGTTGTTTTTCTTTCTTCTTTTATCTCTTCCGAAAAAGGAACATTATTTTGAGAATCTTAAATGTATCATTAAAAATGAGAAAATCACTCTTAAATATGTTTTTTAATATATTTTTTTACGTACCTGTGTATTTCGTTTTGCCGCCAATTATTTTACAAGTAATACTGCGAGGAGTATTCAAAAAGGTTTTGAAATCAATACTCAAGCCAGCAGTAATTCATTGCTTTGTTTTATATTTTTTGGTTTCTATGGCATTCTTTTATAGTATTTAGTTTCAGACTGTATCAGCCTAAATAATAAAACAATGCCTCTGCTTTTGATTATTTCCCATACAAAAAAGTAGAAGATAAACCTTAATTTATTTTTCCTTTTATTTCAATAGATTGGTATCTGTGGCCGTACCGGGAGTGGAAAATCTTCTCTAACGTTGTGTCTGTTCCGAGTTATCGATATGTTTAAAGGCAAGTCATTTCTATAAATTTATTGACATTGTTTTGTAAACAACATGCTGCCAATAAAGTTTGACGTTTAGAGTATGAAGATTGTTGCCAAGTAAAAAATCTGTTTAATATGCATGTTGGTTTATAGACTATTAAAATATGTCTCAGTTTAGGAGTATTAAGGTACTAATAGTCAGCGGACAAAAAAGTTATCCAGGATTGTATTTAATGCAAAGGAAGTAATTATGAATGATATTTCAATTAAATTTTCAATTAAATTCAATGCATTTATTTATTTTATTTATTGAGGGGTGTGCTCAGGAGTACAATGATTTGTGCTCCATCAGCTGAAGTTCAAAATTGTTGGCAAATCGAGAATATTTCAATTACATCCTGTGTAGAACGTGTGCTTGTATGACTTGAGTGTGACAAAGTAGCAGTTGCTATTCAGGATTGCATCGAATCCTGCGTTAAAGATCTTTTAAAGGATAAAGAAGCTTTAAAACTTTCATTAAAATTTAGCCTTGTTTAGCTTGGTGGTAGACATAGATGCTAAAGATGTTCAATTTGTTTCTTTAATTTGATGACATTTTTTTATTCATTTTTAGGCAAAATCAGCATTGATGGAGAAGATATCAGTAAGCTGTCCTTGACAACCCTTCGCAAGCATCTTTCAATTATACCTCAAGATCCAGTCTTGTTTAATGGCTCTATAAGGTAAGTGAAACTTGATATTGTATTCCACTTTTGTATCGTCGATGTCTTCCACACCAGGCAGATCCTCCCAGCCACTGATTGAGTCCTTCTGACCCCACCCCACCCCATCCCTACCCTTTCACATGCTCATGGTATGAGTTATCTGTATCTATATGAATTTTCAGGGCTTGATTCAACTGACTACATCTTCAAGTACGTTTTCATCCCCTCCCTCTTTCTGATCCTCACCAATCTCCCACATGCCTCACGTACACCATTATGTTGCAGTAAAGAATTGGCATAAAACCATCATAATCCAGTTTTTACCATATCCTCTAATCAAAGTTTTATGACCTCTAGTGTTGGTTATTATTTTGTTATTTGTTTGGAAATTATTTTGTTATTTGTTTGGTTATACTTTGGTTATTATTTTGTTATTTGTTTGGATATTATTTTGTTATTTGTTTGGTTATTATTTTTTAATTTGTTTGGTTGTTATTTTGTTATTTTTTGGTTATTTGTTTGATTATTGTTTGGTTATTTGTTTGGTTATTATTTTGTTACTTGTTTGGTTATTATTTTGTTACTTGTTTGGTTATTATTTCGTTATTTGTTTTGTCATTATTTGGTTATTTGTTTGGTTATTATTTTGTCATTTGTTTGGTTATTTATTTTGTTAGTTGATTGGTTATTATTTTGCTGTTTAGTTTGTTATTACTTTGTTATTAATTGGTTATTATTTTGTTTACCTACTCAATGTTCTTTTCTCCTTCTTGTTTTTTTTTAAAGATTCAACCTAGATCCATTTGTAGAACAAGATGATGATGATCTCTGGCGGTCTCTGGAGATTTCACAACTGAAGGAGGTCGTCTCAGAACTTGAATTTGGATTAGGTGAGCTGTATTAAAAATTAACAAACAGTCGCATCTAAGGATTTACTCATCGCGTTTGCGTTGAGTGATATGTCCTGATTTATCTCATAAACAAACATCAGGGATGGTGGCCTTAATTTTTTGAGGAAAGACAATTGGTATAAATACAAAATTGGATCAGCGTAAACTTCAGTCCACAGACTTAAGTTGCAGACTGACCTCTCAGGAGAGGAAGGGGGCTACAGCTTTGTCAATTATGGGGCCTGCAAAAAAATGTAGGATTTAGCAAAAAGTATTCTAATTTTCATTATATGCTTAAGATAAGGTTGCTGGGTTGTTGGAAAGTTTGCAATCGTTTAACCAAATAAGAAAAAGGAATTTCTTATCACAGTTGATTTTTAATAAATTAATTTGCATAAATTTAACAGAATAAACCAGTTAAGGAAGTAAAGCATGTAAAACCTCTATATAGCAATTTCGGACGGTACTGTGATATTACAATATCTACAGAATAAAACCGAGGAATTCCACCCCCTGGCATTACCCTCCCCTGAGCTCAATGAGGCTCTCATTGCCCTTAGTAACGGGAGCTACTAGATTGGGTCCACTTAAACACTAGTTGTTTAACTCCAATCATAACAATGATACAACTTTTAATAGCTTAAATGAGTGTCAAGTGCGTGTCTCATCACAAGAGAGTAAAATGTCGATGTCAGGATACTTAAAATTTTAACGTTAATCATCTTTGACAGATATTGTGTCATGTTTAGTCCAATAATTGCATAATCTTGACACATCATTTACTTTTGTATTACATATTTGGTTATTATCTTTCCATTAAAATTGGTGATATATTTTGTCTCTCTTTAGATTCTCCAGTCACTGAAGGCGGAGAGAATTTCAGCGTCGGCCAGCGTCAGCTATTCTGCCTGGCCAGGGCCTTCCTGAGGAAGAGCAAGATTTTGATTATGGACGAAGCAACAGCATCTATTGACATCGAAACGGTCAGTATTTCTCTACGGATTTGTTGCTTGATCAAATGAATGCAAAATCAAATGAAAGTCATATGTATATATATACTGATTATTGCATATCATTTATTATATATAAGTATATTAATTTACTAATAATCATGTTATAAAATATAAAATTATGATGTTGGTACAAATAAACTTGACTTGAAACTTGACTTGAAATGATAATTTGTGATATCGATAGAAAGAGCAGTACATTTTCAATTAACAATGAACATTTAGTTTCTGGTATTAAAGGAATAGCTGGGTTTGGTTTTATTTGGTTGAGAAGATTAAACTAATATTGCTATTTATGAATATTTTATTTTTTTGGTATTTATGCCGATTCAATTGTCACGTTATGAATGTTATTGACGTAATGAATAGTCAGTTTTATGGTTAGAAATATTCAGCTTCTGGGATAGGAATATTCAGTTAAATGTACCATATTTTATTCGCCAGGGGGTATCCAGTATTTTATAAAGGAAACGGTGTGGCCCTGTCATTTATGCCAACTCTAATGTAGGAGGGTCTTCAGAAAAGATATTAAATTTTTAGATGCCAAATGTTGCCTTCTGAGGGATATACAAACTAATAAGGTTTAAATTCAAGGTTGTGCTTATAAACTGCTTTAGAACTTTTGTGTGAGGTAGAAAAGGGGGCAGGAGGAGGGGGAAATGTACACCCCTACTCCTCCCAGATTCACACCTGCTTGCTACCTTCCGTTTGGTGTTCCTTTAGTTAAACAATCTTGTGAAAATGTTCTTTACTTTTCCTCCATTTCAGGATGACATCGTCCAGAGTATTGTTAGAACTGCTTTCAAAGACAGAACCGTGATAACCATAGCTGTAAGTAAACTTCACATCTTGTTAACATCAGTTTCTATATCTTCAATCATGCTGGCTGGGGGAGAAGGGGGGAGGGGGTGAAGGGGAGGAGGTATGATAAGAGGTTTGGAACAAGGCAACCCCCCCCCCCTAAAGTTGGAACTTTCTTCTCTACATTTCTGTCGATATATGTTTAGTCAATAACTAGCCATTCTTGGACCTTGTTTTCAAATACCACCATCTTATTCATATGTTGGAAAGGAAAATAGTAAGTCAGGCCTAGGGTGGTACCCCTGTCCTGTCTGTGCCACCATCACTGGCTGTTACACCATCGGTTGAATGGCTACCGAATGGCAGATCTTCAGCATTGTATAGCAGATGAGAGGGGCTCATTGGTTTTGTTGATCAGTGCTCATCGGTTTTGTTGATGAGAGGGGCTCATGGGCTTGTTGATGAGAGGGGCTAATGGGTTTGTTGATGAGAGGGGCTCATGGGTTTTGTTAATGAGACTGGCTCATGGGTTTTGTTGATGAGATGGGCTCATGGGGTTTGTTGATGAGAGGGGCTCATAGGTTTGTTGATGAGAAGGGCTCATGGGTTTGTTTATGAGAGGGGCTGATGGGTTTTGTTGATGAGAGGGGCTCATGGGTTTTGTTGATGAGAGGGGCTCATGGGTTTTGTTGATGAGAGGGGCTCATGGGTTTTGTTAATGAGAGGGGTTCATGGGTTTGTTGATGAGAGTGGCTCATGTGCTTTGTTGTTTGTCGACAGCATCGCGTATCAACCATCTTGGATTCGGACAAGATTATCACCCTCGATAATGGACGCATGGTGGAATTTGATGACCCAGAGTCACTTCTGGAGCAGGAAGATTCTATATTTGCATCGTTGGTAAATTCCAATCAATAGACGAAGCAAGTATTGATCTCTCAAAAAAAAACTCAGAAAAGGAGAAAACTACAATGGATGCAAAAATCAGCTGATCAACTTCAGCTGATTCCAGCAAAACGGAACATAATAAAGTCACCTCTTACTGTATTACAGCAGAAACAACATATTTTCTTTTATCAAAGCAGTTGATGAATTCAATTTCCAGTAGCATCACATCAGGGAATTGTTAACTTGGAGCAGAATGGTAATATATATATGGAGCCTAAAATGTCAGCAAGTAAACTTGTTGCTGAAAGTTTCCCTTAACTGGGCTTCTTCTGGTGAAAGACACCTCAAAATTGCTTGCACATATTAAGGGAGTCCAACTTTATACATTTGTTCATTAGAGAAGAGAAGGGACTTTGTATTTTTTTGGGTGGGGAATTAGATGTGGATAAATCCTGTGACCATTTATGATCTTTCTAGAATATTTGGAAGCTAGAAGAAAAGAATTGAAACAAGCTGGGTCAGGCACTGTTTTATGTTGCATTATGTTACTTTCTAACTTTCATTGTAATTTGACAGGATAACAGATCCAATAGTTACCAGATAGGAAAATGAGCTTTACATTCTTTAAAAATAATTTACCACAGATAAAGTATTAACTAAATCAAATATCAATTAGATAGTTAGTCTCTGTTTTTGATGTTTAAGAAGTAATTTGACCAGCAGAAAACCAAAACACAAAAAAATAAACACATATTTGAGCAAGAAAGACATTAGTAATTAGTTATTATTGCTCATTTTTGTGTTTGGCTCACCAATATACTTATTTGATTCAAAAGCAAGTTCAATTTGTTTTTTTGCGATAGTAACTAACCTACATGTTGGCTGATAATTAAATTTTCTTTTTCATATAATATAAATATTATAAGTCATGTTGATTGTGACAGTATAATAGCGTAATATATAAAAGTGAAATGCCGATGTTGAACAAATGATGTTACATTCTGTTTCATGTTTTAATCAAGGTTACCAACTGTTGATGAAATAAATTAATTCTTTATATACCAGTGGCCTTTAGATGTGAGCATCTTATTTCTTTCATGTAAATATTGATTACAGATTTTAATATTTTGCAATTATACTTTATATGTGTGCCTTAAATTATGACATTTGACTTACAAAGAAAATTGACGCAAGTAACAAATTTAAAAATGTATTCTAGTGGTTTTTCCCAGTCCCAGGGAAAACTCATATATTTCACTATTCCTTTACTCTTGGCATTATCAATATGCAACTAGGCATCATTAAGCTATAAATCGCTTTAGGATTTATGAATATGTGAAAATTGCAATGAGACAATAGCTAGCAGCCTGCGCTATGTGTGTAAAATTAAAGGTCAACTAAAACTCTTGCATAAAATATGAAATATTGGAGTAGCTTGGAGGCTTCTTTATATATATCCTCGACAATATGAGTATAGGCTGTTAAGTCAGGTAAATCACTCATTGAACAGGATATACTCTCTGTTATGTGGCCTAGGGATGTTATAAAACACTGCAGTATTAAAGTGGCATGTTAGTTTACACTAATGCTGTTTTATTGCTAGGTATGTTATATAACACTGCTATATTATAGTGGCATGTTAGTTTACACTGACACTGCTATGTTACCTAGGTATGTTATATAAAACTGCTTTCTTATAGTGGCATGATAGATTACACTAACAGCTATGTTACCTACTGTAGGTATGTTATATAACACTGCTATATTATAGTGGCATGTTAGTTTACACTAACACTGCTATGTTACCTAGGTATGTTATATAACACTGCTATATTATAGTGGCATGTTAGTTTACACTAACACTGCTATGTTACCTAGGTATGTTATATAAAACTGCTTTCTTATAGTGGCATGTTAGTTTACACTAACACTGCTATGTTACCTAGGTATGTTATATAACACTGCAATATTATAGTGGCATGTTAGTTTACACTAAAACTGCTATGTTACCTAGGTAAGTTATATAAAACTGCTTTCTTATAGTGGCATGTTAGTTTACACTAACACTGCTATGTTACATAGGTATGTCATATAACTGCTCTATTAAAGTGGCATGTTAGTTTACACTAACACTGCTATGGTACTTAGGTATGTTATATAACACTGCTATATTATAGTGGCATGTTAGTTGACACTAACACTGCTATGTTACCTAGGTATGTCATATAACTGCTCTATTAAAGTGGCATGTTAGTTTACACTAACACTGCTATGGTACTTAGATATGTTATATAACACTGCTATATTATCATGACATCTTAGTTTACACTAAGACTACTATGTTACCTAGGTATTTGAGTTAACAAGGTTATATTGCATTACTGTTTTAAAACACTGTAATATTATCTCAGCATGTCATAAAAATACTTGCTTGACCTGCCTAGGTTAGTTAAAAGTTATATAACACTAGTGTTATAAAACATGTAACACTGTGTAGCATATAACACTCAGGCTGTTAAATTACCTATTAAGCTGTTATTTTGCCCACAAATGTTAGATAACATTGTTATATTTCCAACGTATGTTAGTTAATACTGCTAGATAATGTTAAGGCTGTTATATTACCTATACGTATGTTAATTAACACACCCATTACCTACATATGTTAGTAAACACTGTTATAACTCGTAGGGTATGTGGTATCTTCTGTATGCAAATGTTGCAGACGAGTGTAATCTTTATATTACACATATGTACCATTGGGAATTAAGAATAAAGTTTTACTATTACAAGAATTTGGGACTAACGATTATTCAGCAAGGATTGCGCTCTGCAGGACTCATTTTTTTTTATTAATCATTCGTCCTTTTCTGTTTATTTTTAGATTTAAAAATATTTTATAGTTCTAGATAAACCAACTTGTAATATAGTACTGATGTTATACATTAGAATATAACATGATTCTCTGGAACACCTTTTTTTTTATCGTAAAGTACCCTTTCTAGGGGAGGGGAGGGGACAAACTTCTTCTGTGAGAGGGGAGGAAATTGGGAAGGGTATACACTCACTACTAAGATTTGGGGCTTAGTACCTCTGAGTTTAATACATCATTGAGTTTAGCTGATTAATAACATTGTTGGATATAAAAGGGTAAACCTTTGTTGTAGCAATTTTTTTTTTATAGGCAAAAAATTATTGCACAAGGTTTATCTCAAAATCATTAAGAATGAATGAAGTTGTGGGATGATGTATGTTGTTAATACTGCAGATGAGAGTTGCATTTATTTTGATTTTCATATTTCATTATAATATTATTTGATATTACAGATGGATTCTAATAAAGACAAAACAATAATTTACTGAAAATATTTGCAATTTATATATACAATTTTGTTGTGTGGAGTAAACAATAATGTATTGAGAAAATATTAAATGAAACATTCAAAGGCTCTCTACTTAGGCATTGCTATTTTTGGCACTTTATTTTGACGTTAATTGCAGGCAGCTTACATACTCCTGATCAAAGAACACCCTTTTCATATCTAATCCACACTCCAAAATAAGAATTTCCCCCTCTCTCAAAAGAGTATTCAAATAATGAAAAAATTTTGGGGAAAATTTTACAGGATCATTTGGGATATTCGAGATCAGATACAGAGGCAATTGAAACTTTACTAAAGGGTACAGATTGGATTAATTTGTTTAGGGATATGAGTGCTTCTCAGTCTTGGATTTGTTTTGCTGATAAATTAAAGGTCATTATGGAAAATCATGTTCCGTGGAAGAATCGTCGTCGTAAAAGCAGTATGCCTCACTGGATGAATAAGAAAGTTAGATGTGCAATTAGGCAAAAACGTAGAATGTGGAAGTTGTTTAGGAGGACTAAATCTGAATCTCTTTTGGCCAAGTTTAAAATTCATCAGCTGAAAGTAGAATGCTTAGTCGCTGATGCAAAATTGAATTTCGAAAAAAGCATCGCCCTAAAAATTAAGGATAACCCAAAGGCCTTCTTTTCTTATGTCAGGTCTAAGCAGAAAGTTAAAGATGCAATTGTTTCCCTTAGGGCACCACAGGCTGATAAGATAGTTACTGATAGTCAGGATCTTGCAGATCTTTTGAACGACTATTTTGTGTCGGTTTTCACAAGGGAGGATACGAGTAGTATTCCAGATTTTCAGGGGGGCAGTGATAGGCCTAAACTGGATACGGTCTTATTTTCGGATGACGTTGTCTTAAAGGAGCTGCTTCGTCTAAATGTTTCTAAAGCTTCTGGACCGGATGCAATCCATCCGTATTTGTTGAAGACTTTTGCACACTATTTCTGCGTTCCACTCTCGTTGATTTTTAGTAAATTTATGGATGAAGGTTATGTTCCTAGGGACTGGAGATGTGCTAATATTACCCCAATTTTAAAGAAGGGTGATAAGACTAAGCCCTGTAATTATAGGCCCGTTAGTCTCACTAGTGTAGTTTGTAAGGTCATGGAGTCTATTGTTAAAAAGTCTTTGGTCTGTCACTTCAGCAGTCAGTCTTTGATCAGAGAGTCTCAGCATGGCTTTTGTCAAAAAAGGTCTTGTCTCACTAATATCCTTGAGTTTATGGAAGATGTAACAAGCTCACTAAATAGGCAGAGGTCTGTAGATGTTGTGTTCCTGGATTTCCAGAAGGCCTTTGATAAAGTTCCCCACCAGCGTCTTTTACTTAGGCTGAAGAGCATGGGTGTCATAGGGAATTTACTGTCTTGGATCGGGAATTGGCTTGGTAATAGGGAACAGAGGGTGGTAATTAATGGCTGTGCTTCTTCTTGGCAGAACGTTACTAGTGGGGTTCCACAAGGGTCTGTATTAGGTCCCCTGTTGTTTGTTGCCTATATAAATGACATCGACGGAGATATTTTGTGTACAGCTAAGAAGTTTGCTGATGACACCAAATTGTATTCTGAGGTCTCTTCCAAAAGCGATTCTGAGAAATTTCAAGCGGATTTAGATAAGATTTTTTCCTGGTCTCAGGGGTGGCAAATGCTTTTTAATATTGATAAATGTAAGGTAATGCACATTGGTAGTAGTAACCAAAAGTTTGCATACAATCTAAATGGTGTGGAGTTACAGGAGGTCTCTGTTGAAAGAGACCTAGGTATCTACATTGACTCGTCTCTGCAACCTTCCAAACATTGTCTTGAAGCTGCTAAAAGAGGTAATAGGGTTTTAGGTATGATCAAGAGGAACTTCAGTTTTCTGAAAGAGGACATCGTAGTTAGGCTTTATAAGCAGTTGGTTAGGCCTCATCTGGAGTATGCTGTGCAGGCTTGGAACCCTTATTTTGCTAAGGATAAGGAAGTACTTGAAAAGGTCCAGAGGAGGGCTACTAGGATGATTAGTTCCTTAAAGAGGGTTCCTTATTATAGGCGGTTACAACTGTTGAATCTCACTACACTGGAGCTTAGGAGGTTACGTGGGGACTTGATCCAGGTTTTCAAGATTGTGTATGGTTTCGACAATTTATCCTTTACCGACTTTTTCATGTTTGCAAACAGTAGTTGTACTAGAGGTCATTGTCTTAAACTTCAAAAGTCGCATAGTAGGATTAATATTCGGCATAACTTTTTTTCTAATAGGGTTGTGAATGAGTGGAATAGTTTGCCTGAGAAAGTTGTACTTGCAAGTAGTGTCAATGGGTTTAAGAATGCTTTGGACAAGCACTTTAAGCATTGTAATCGGGTCTGAGTGTTTGTGTCTTCAGTTTTTTTCCCTCTCTTTATAGGGTCCTTGATGGGGACTTAAGTGTCCCTCCTGATCCTTTTTTCTACTAAACTAAACTAAACTAAACTAAAAGAAGAAAGAACTATTTTGATATGGAGGAATTCTAACCACCCCCCCCCCTTCCCCATTTAGCTAAAAATATCCAATCCCATTTCAAGTTTGTTTATAAGTTCCCTGTCATGTTTTTTGGTTCTTGATTCCCTTCAAGTTAAAGAACAATTTTTAGCAACGACAACTTGATTAACCTGTCTCGTGGCGGTTGACTTTTAAATGTCTTCGCTTAATTTTGTATTGTACACATCATTTCAATTCAAAAGACGTTAATACCAAATAGTACATTGACAGCCAACGTGGTTCCCAAGGCATCACAATTCGAGAAGAATTCAGAACTTAATTATTAAACAAGAATTAGAAAAAAAAGAAAAAAAAAAGAAGTATAAGCGAGCTTGTGGAAACATATTTGCTATAATAAAATTCTACTCTTCGAGTAAGTAAGACTTCATATTGCAAAAAAATAAAATGCTCTTCGAACTCTACAGTTCAAACTATTGAGAAGTCTTTTTTCAGATTGTGTAACATTATGTTTTAGTTTTTTCTTAAAAGAGTGGCTAACCACCGTAGTATCCACGGGAAATATAGAAGCAGGTCGGGGAGATGAGTATCTGTGGCTACAGGGTTTGCTTCCCCGACTCACGCCGGTACCCCCCACCCACCCACCCCGCCCCTAGTCTTTCCCTCATAACCCTTTCTCTGCTCTACGTAATCTGGCAAAAGTGGTAATCTGGGCATTGCAATGAAAGTGGAATGATTCCCTGTGAGTTTGAGGTTACACTTGTCCAGGACGGTGCTCACTTCAGCCAAGGGTGCGCACTTCAGCCCAGGGTGCGCATTTCAGCCCAGGTGCGCATTTCAGCCCAGGGTGCGCACTTCAGCGTTTGATTCCGATGCAGCATCGTAAGGAGCAATTCAGTCATAATGGTGTTTGTGTGTGTGTGGGTGCCTGTGTACTTGTTTGATTTTCTGACTGAGGACTTGAACAAAGGAATTCAAAGTCCTCACACGTCATTGCAAAAAAAAGTCCTCTCAAAACTTCTATTGTAAAGGGTATTGTTACATTGTGTAGATTTGAACCATCGAGAAGACAATGGTGTCCTCAATCTGAACGTAAAACACATCTGCGTGTGTATACGTGTGTGTTACCCTGAGCGTGTACGCATGGATTCATGTCGTATATGGTACACTACTGGCAACTGGGCTGTAGTTGTACACTATTGAATATTGAAGTAATGGGACTATTATTGACTGTTTTTTTTGTAATTTCCATTATTTTTCTTTTATTTGAATTACTACTTATTATTTTCTTTGCATGGTATTGTCTTCACAGTCATATTATTATAAAAACATTGTGAGAAAATGGAAAAATAAATGAAATGAAATGAAATAAGAGTTTTGGAGAAAAGATTTGTATTTCGTGGAACACGTACGTCTCGTTTCAATCACGGGTGTATCTCGTTTCTATACTATATTCTACGGTAACCGAGTTACTTTATATAGGCCTAATTTAGTGTTTTGGAAACAGCAAGATATTTTAGACATATTCCTTGAACCGTCGTAAATCTGAAGAATTGTTTTTTAACCCAATCCGAGGGCAGCAACACTTGTATCCAGTCCCTTGTAAATGTTAATGCTAAGGGAAAAGAGATACAATAAACATTTGAGTAAAAGTGTCTTAACTTTGGTTCATGTACCACGATTTCAAATGTTCAGGGTAATGTTTTCATGAGTTAAACATACATAATAACGTTACATAGCGGGATCATGAACACATGGTTATGGTTGATATTGATTCGTTTTTGGAAACTGAATGTTAAATTCCATACTATGTGATGAAACCTTCAAAAACGGTCCATTTCCCTAGACAACAAATACCAATATCGATGAGAAATGATTCCAGTCAATTTAGAAGTAATTTCAATCTCTTTGTCGTATTAGTATTAAGCCCAAATCACATAGTTACCAGAAACAAAAGCAAATAAACATTTCAAAACATTGGACTTTGTCTTTCAGTCTCCAGTATTTGAAATGAAAGTAGAATGCATTGTTCTTTCAAACGAAGGATGTTCACATCAGCTTAACTTAAATCGTGACCTTGATCCCGCAATTAAAGGTATTTTTGGTACTTGTGAACTGTGGAATGCATCTATCTACATACCAAATATTTGAGGTGTAGTGCCTACAAGTTACGACATGTCATGGGAACCTTTGATTACACAGAACCTTCGTTATTGTTCTCATAATTTTTATTGATTGAATGCTCTTGAGAACAATTCATCTCAGAAAAAGGACTTTTCAAAGGCGACCCTGGAAAGCACCAATCCAAATTTCCTCTTCCTAGAGGTATTTCTTTTAAGGCTATCTAGTTTTCATTTCTGATGCCTTTCTGATGACCTTGTGTAATAAAATATTTTTCATTCATTCATTCATTCAACTGACTAAGTTTTGAGTTTTATTTCAGTTGACCTATATAGTAAACGAACGGTCTCTGTATATATTTCATCATCCTTTCCTAATACTTGGCAAGGGCTACATGGGCTTAGTCAGTTCTACCCAACTATTGCTACCACCTTTAGAAACGGACAATGCCCCTTTCCAGGGTTCTCTAAGCGAAGTGGGATGTTATGATCGAATGCTTGTTTGTTTTTCATGCGTAGGACGTAACTTCTCCACACAGTCTCTAATGAATAGATATACAAATTACAAAGTACACACGCACACCAATATTACTTGTATTTACGCATTCGTTATCTGGAACTCCAACATCTAGTCTCAAAGCTACTTAGCTAACAATCTTGGTACACAAAGTCCATCCAACTACAGATCGCAATACCAGATAGAAAAGTACAATGGACGGAAATATTTACTCTTCTAGTTATCACCAAAGGAAGCAGACATCATTGGGATGTACTAAATAGCATACGTCTTCTAAAGGCATCATTGATTTCTCTACATACCACCAGACGCTGCAAAAACGCTCCATTATTGTTACTATAGGCCCATATAACGTCTAGAAAAAGCGACTCGTTGTGTATGTCCGTTTGTGTATGAACTGCAAAGTTTCTGGAAACTTTTTGACAAGTTTTGGCTAACGTTGTTGTGGGACAGTGGTCAATACCTTTCTGGACTTGGGCAAGTGTTACTTGAGGAACTCTGGCGTTACGATAGGGACAAATGTCTTGGATGGCGCTGGATCAAGCTGTTCGTTTATCATAGCCATTGTGGCTCAGGCCATTACTTCAAGTTTCTTTAAGTTAACCGTTACGCAGTCTAACAATGGTTGTGCTTTGAACATCGAATTTCGCAAATGCGAAAGGTTTTGGGGTTACAAGCGGTTCGTTCGTGTGTCTTTGGAAATTGTACAATTAGCTACAGAATCTTTGAGTCCGGTCTTATTTATCAATTCGGTGGCCTGCAAATTGTCGTATAAGACACGCGGGAATTAGGGACATCGCACAAGTAATACACACGCAATCTCTTGGCCGGTATGTTACATTAATTAAAACAGTGTTTTTTTGTCCTGAGGTGAGAATGGAGGAATGGCAACAAAGCACCATGAATATTTCTCATTCGAACGTCACTACTGTTTTGAGTGTTCAACAGGTAAGGAGCTAGGCATACCACGAAGGGTAATGTTGAAAAGTAATGACGGGAAGAGGTGGATGAGGGGGTTAGAGGGGACACGAGAGGGGAGGTTGAGGGGGAGGAAGTTGGATGACTTGATAATCTGGGAAAACACCTTATGACATGAAGAGTCAAATGTTAAGTCCACATCCCTCTATATTAGGGAAACTATCCGCTCAAAAAAAAAAATAAATAAACAACTTGAATAGTTTTGTGAGGTGATTTTGGAGGCCGCTTACGGAACTAATTTCATGATTAGTCTTGTTTTATCGAATGTATCGGAGAAGGGACTCGAGGGAAATGGGGGTATATAAGACAATTACAAAAATAGTAAAATTGAGTGTAAAATGTTCCTTCGATTTTCTAACTTACAGGGGGAGGAGGGGAAGAGGGAAGGGGTAGGGGGGGATGAGTGGCCTCAAGAGTTCTTATGAAGGGTATCTATACGAGTTGGATAAGCTCCTATGGCTTCGTTATTACGATTATGATCCTGCAATAAATATTGTGTTAACATTTCTCGATCGTACTTTTATGTCGTATTTCACGTGCTTCACACACGTGCCAGACGCTAGCACAATAGGCAATGAATGAAGGCAATGTGTAGTACATACTAGGCTGAGTGTTTTGTAGTTGTGTGGAGGATAGTTACGTAATAAATCTTGAATAACTCTTTTTTCCCTTCTAACCCACAGCAAGAGAAAATCATGATTATTCAAATAACTATGGCTACTTTAAGGTAAGATGGTCTCTGTCAAGTTTTCTTTCTTTCTCCTTGTTCGGTTTTTTGGTGATACTAAAACAGTATAATAGTTCTTGAACCTTTCAACTCCCAGTGCCATTCTTTCATGTCACACATTGATGTCAAGATTTGGTCTTGGTTGACTCAGTGAAGGCCAGCAATAGAGTCTATACAAAACGGTAGAGTAGCTATGCAAACTGCTACATCATTTTGTGTGCTTTCTTAGGAGGTCATCACCCTCTAAACTACAGGGCCTCAGACATTGAGGAGCAGTGACTGATGGCATCAGACAATGGAAATTACTTTGAGCCTAGTGAGGGTGACAGTATAGTGCTTGTTGAGGTCTGAGCATGAGAGACCTTTGATTTTATTAACATATTTGGGTCAATATCCATTACCTTCCTATGTTAAAGTAGATGTAAGTTTGAAATAAAAATGCTAAATCCTGGATGAAATCGAGCATTATTTAAGCTTCAAGGGAATTCGCTCATTCACCCCTCCCCCCGCCTGGGGCTCTATGGCGGGCCCCTGGACCCCACCCCACCCCGCCCAGACGCGACCCTATCCCAATTTGGCGCCGCCCAGCATTTCCCGCGTTCTGCCCCCATCCTACACCCGCAAAAATGTTTCTGTCGTTTTGCTGTGCCCCTCTCACTTTCAAATATCTGGCGACGCCACTGTCGTTAGCTGTAAGACTTCATAATAGGTTTTCCAGAGTTTATGCTTATGTTAATGACTGATAATTTTCAAAAGAATGACTTACATAACATTTAGGCTTCTCAACTAGTCTTTTTATATCGTCAAGGTGACATTTTAATTGCTATTAAGCAGTGGCGGAGAAACAGGGGGGGGGGGGGGTTGGGGGGGTTTTAACCCCCCACTTTTTGAAGAGGGGGGTTGGCCCACACAATCAACCCCCCCTAATTTTTGCCAGTAATGTTCTGTTATATTATTTAACGACCGAATTATTTAACGACCGAAAACCGAGTTAGAATTGACCCACACATTATTTCTAGCCCCTTTCCCCCACCTTGCGCATTGGAACTTGTAGCTCATAGCGCTAACTTCACCCCACAACAGACATACACAAAATAATGTTTTGTTGCTGTTGAATAGCTTTGGAACTGTATACACTTGCCAACTTCAACGAGGTGTTTCTAAGTACATGTACGTAGGCAATATGAGTGTCGAAATCTGTCGCTAGGCTAGCGCGCTTTGGCACTATCAATGCAAGGTCGATTTCGCCGCATGTGCCTTACGTCTTACACAGCACCGTTTGGTAAAAATGTACTCTTATTGTTTTTAGGCATGAATTGATAATTACATTGGTTGTGTTGTAGGGGACTACCTTAGGAGTTAGGACTATTTTGGCAAAGTTTGGAGTATGTGATGACTGTAGATTGTTTGGAAACTTCACTTGAATCATGTGAAAACTCACCTGAACTCAAATGTAAATTAGGTTTGAGACTTTGTTCCTGTGTGTAAACCTGTGATATGGTTAGTGTAGAACTATTATGCTGTAACTGACCAGGGAGAGAGTAGCAGCTCCCTGAACTGACTGAGAGTATCAAGGACAGCTAATAACACAACATACGGGATTCCAGAACATTTTGCACCCACGGGGGGAAACTGCATTGAAATGAATTTTACTGTATCCTATATGTTGCACTGGTAGAGCGCATGCGATTGAGAAAAAGTTGATTGGATATGGCCAATAGGCTATATAATCCATGGTGACCGTTTATTTACAAGTTGAGAATACAACATGAAAAAACGAAAAATCTTGCTTTTCATTATAGTAACACATCAGTGACAGAACATGAGATTTCAATTTTCAAAATATGAAATGGTTAACAGGCGCGGTTCCAGGGGGGGGGGTGTTGGGGCGCGCGTCCCCCGGGTAAGAAAAAGAGGAGAGAAAAGAAGAGAGAAGGAAAAAGAGGAAAAAGAGAGGAAAGAAGGGGAGGAAGGAAGGAAAAGAAAAAGGAGAAAAGGATGGAGTAGAAAATACGGCAAGAAAACTGGAAGAGAAAGAGGAACAGTGACAAAATTATTCGAATTTGTAAAGCAAACAGCAGATATCACATCATATATCAGTGAGCATGAAAATGGCTTTCCACGATAAACAGCCTCCAAACCGTGGGCGCAGATCCTGGTGAGGACAGCGGGACGCGTCCCCACCAACTTTTTCAGTAGCGGGGACATGATATACCGTGTCCCCACCAATTTGTCTTGACCAATAGCTGCATTTCAAGTTCCCCTGTATTGAACTTTGGCGCAGTTTGATCCAGCAATGTGCAAATGACATGCAGAAGTTTGTATTTTATCCACAGTTGTTAAATATAGGACGGAAATCGCATTTGCGGCAGTCTATATTTGTTATCTGGGAGAGGACCCCATCGTATATGCAAAAGTCTACTTGGATTATTTGTCCCCTGATTTTCTTTCTGCAGAAGCCCATGTATTTCTCCAAACTAAATTTCTAAGCCATGAGATCTAAAACTTAAGGAGGTTTAGGAGCATCATTAGGTCTGGGAAGTGTTATTTCCGGCGACCTGGGAGGTATATTTGCCCAAAAAAAATCGTATGCTACGCGCGAACCCATGGTCGCGCTCCGCTTAGATAGTGTCAGAGAACAGACACGGGTCCCTAACATTATCCAAGACTGATCTGAGCCCATGCTCAAAACTGTCGATGTGTGTAGTGTTCGGTTTCGGAAATATCTGGTATATTTTTATTTCCTTCAATGAAATATTTTAGTAGCCGTCTGAATTTTCGAAAAATTCCCTGACCAACATTCTTCATCATACTTCATCATACTCGTGCAATTTTCACCCGTCTGTTAGGGTTTGAAGGCGGTTTTTCTATATCGGTTGTCCATAGATGATATTTTGTGCAACATTATGGGTATGTTTTGAAGTGAATTTGTTCACGAGAATTTTCAAATTCTGAACAGTGGGGCTGACGGGTATTGTGGGCCGCGATGAAGAATCACCTACAAAAGCAATGATCCACAGGAGATGTGATGAAGTCTAACATGATGTGTGACTGGTGACAATCTTCAAGAAGGTTATAGATGAGAAAAAAGTATTTGGATATACTTGGTTCTCAGGCAAAAGTGTACATATGGTTGGTCACTTTCAAGCACGAGAAGTGCCATTTCCGGTGATCTGGGGGGTACCAAAACCAGAAATTTGTTTGTACGCTGCGCGCCAACCAATGGTGGCGCTCCGCTTAGATAGTAATTCGCGCCCCCCCGGGTTAGAAAATCCTGCATACGCCCCTGGTTAATTGCAGCTTTTCAAGGCCTGGGCAGTGCCATTTACTGCAATCTGGGAGGCAATATTTGCCAAAAAAAATTCTTGTGCACTTTGCGCCAACTTATGGTGGCGCTCCACTTAGATAGTGAGCCAGCAGTTATGACTTTTTTTTCATCAATGGCCTGCAACCCCCCCACTTCTGACAAGAAATCTCCGCCACTGCTATTAAGCTATAATGAAATTTCATGTCAGTGTGTAACAGAGAAAACGAAACAAAGATAGTTTTGTTTGCTTTGATGAGCTGACATGATAAAGCATAAAGAATCACGAGAGGTCAACATTTATCTATTGTATAAATTCAATGAATAAGTCACATGTGACAACTGTGTGTCTCTATAGCAACCTTGGATACGTTCTGTCAAGGCATGTTTCAATTAATTAACTAACAAATTCAACTCACAGCCGTAGAAGAAATTCATATTCTGTTAGTTTAATTCCAATTCTTGCATGGAGAAGTAGAGGCAAGGCTGTGTGTTCGTGGGGGGGGGGGGGTGGTCCAGATCGGCTAACCTCCAGTAATCTCTGCGCGGTACACTTTTATAGCTAATTAAAGTTACCTTCCGTTGCCTTGGTATGCAGTGACGTCAGCATATATCAGGCACTGAATGATGTTATGACGTCATGATTATCACTTGTTTCATTCGGTTATGTCATGTCAGTACAAAAGCGGGAAATTCATTGTACTGGACATACGAAGTTACGAACTTGTATATAGTTACATATTGATATATGCTACATACCGCACGATAATACACATGATCGGTATCTCATGCGTACATTAAACCGGTCATTAAGTGTTTATATAATAAACGACACCATTCTTTAACGATCAATAGTACTAGCTTCAAATATGCTAGAAAAAGATGAATGGTCACTTCGTCAGTCATTTTAAAAGGTGACTTTAGGCACAACATTAATGTTGATATGCTGGAAACATGTAACAAATATTGTTATCAAAGAATAGCTTTCCTATATACTACCTTTAATTTTCGAGAAACGACCGACCCTGCAGGGGCTCATTTATTAAAGCGATTGAACTACTTAGTCTAACACAGAGACCATTTGATCAGTTCGTCAAATGCAACACTTAACTCAATAGCAAAACGTAAGAATGTTATGGCCTTAACTAACATGTTTACAATATATTACAAAAAATTATCAAAGACAAATGATATGGAATGTGATCCAACTGTGATTTGTTGTTTCATATGCAATTGAAAGAACAATTTTTGATTGGGTTATTAATTATTAATAAAACAATGGATTAACATTGAAATATTATAGTTTGCACTTGTCATCATCAATTAAGCCTTAAAGGATCATTCCAGCGATTCGCCCTGACTGAGTAATTTTATCATTGTCTTATAATTGCACAATGAACCTCCATGGAAGTACTTTTGGAAACTTTTAATCAATCTAATAGCATGCGACAAACATTACGGGTGTATACAGATAGCCTGTATTGGACGACGGAAATATTTTACGTTACCATGGTAACATCCTGCGATTGGTCTTGTCTTGAGGTTGGAATGTCCTGGTCTGAATGCAAATAGCTTGTTTTCGTATTCAAGTAATAAAGTATACTGAGCAATGGACAATATTCGTAAAAAAGTTTGACTCGAAATTTACATAATGTTTATTTATTTAATGAATATTCATACCGTTTATTCATCTTTCCTTAGTGTTCTTGGCGCTGGATCTACGTTCACTGCCATGGTGTGGAGAGACCAAGTCACGAAACCTGAGGTAAGCAAAAGACCATTTGATTCTATAAACGACTGATCTAACTAGTCTAGTCTACGACTGCACGGTGAGATGAGATTTCGATGAAAAGTAAAATGCAGTTACCGCCGGTTATTGCTATATTTGTAAAGAAATGTCACATTTTACGCTAATCTGCCATTAAACAAGTGCAACGTTTTGTAATTTTATAGGTGACAGGGGTGATTGGTGATATAAGTTTAATGCTAAAATATAAAATAGATCAGAAAACCCCGGCAGCAAGATTGGTATCTGTAAGTGTAAAGACTAACATATATTCTGCAATATTCTTCTCACTTTGTTCAGTAACACTCATATCACAAACTGCAAAATCATTGATGTCTGATATATTAAACTGTATGACAATGTTTTAAGGAACAACCCGCACCCCTCCCCTACCCTTTCGTGAGAAAAAGAGAGATTTTGTTGGTTCAATTTTGACTGCTGACTGTCGTCGACTCTTTGTACTTTTTACAACAATATATCATACATGTACACGAAGCATCCAGCATTATTTATACTGTAAAAATTGATACACACTCAACCTCAATCCTCACACATCGGGACTGTTATATATGAGCTTGTAAACTAACACAATATCGTATAACCATAACACTGTACAATCTACGTGAAGCTATTTTAGGCTGCATGTAGCCAGGGAGTTGTTATGGAACAACTCCCTGATGTAGCTAGATTTAGCCATCTATATAATTACCTGAAGCGAAATTTAGTCTGCTGAAAAGAAGATAAATCACAAGAAGATGATTTGGGATTAATCCCATATAAAATATGACAAAAAGGACAGAAAAATTGAAGAGAACTTTGTTCAGCTTTCGACGGTCGATATTCTGGTAGTCGTGGGTATCGTTCTATTTTAGGCTGCATACAGCTAAATTTAGCGAACAACTAGGTTAAGCGAAATTTTGGTGTACGTGGGAACGACACTAAAATGAACTAATTAAAAAGTGAAATACAAAATGAAATAAAACTGTTAGCAAACTGCTTATCCACTAGAGAGCCTGTGTAATGGAATGTGTAAAAGTAAGTTGGCCTGACGTTTCGATCCTAGCAGGATCTTCTTCAGAGGCTAAATGACAAGTTACAGTAACAGAGGGGACAAAAACAAGCACAGAATACAGACAGGTTAATGAGCACGGTGAACACAATGAGATGGATGAAAGGGGATTATAAGTAGAAAGCAACAGGAGAAGAGGAGAGGAAGGAGATAAACTGTGGAGGGACAAAGAGAGGATTAAAGGCACAGGGTAAGGAATAAACTGGAGAGGGACAAAGACAGAAAGGTGTGAAGAAAAATGGAGGGGAAGAGAGCTGTGAGAGGAAGAGTGAAAGGGGGGAGGGAGAAAGGGGAGAAGGAGTAGGGAACAGAGGAAGGTTAGTCATGTCCTTCCTGAATGTTCAGCCCATGAGGTTGAATGGTACGAAGGCGTTGCATCCAGAGCCTCTCTCTGCTGATACGTACTAGGTCAGGACGGCTACCTAAGGATTCAATCCCCTGTAGGGACATGTCGTTAATGGTATGGTTGGGAAGGTTAAAATGTTCTCCAACTGGGGTCTCAGTCTTCATGGTGTTGACTGTGGATCTGTGACCATAGAATCGCTTCTTGAGGGTGGTTTTGGTTTCGCCAACATACTGGATGCCGCAAACTCTACAAGAGATCAGATAGATGACATTGGTGGTAGTGCAAGTGATGTGACCCTTAGTCTTGTGTGTGAGTTGCATGCTGTGGCTGGTGATGGAATTGGATTCAACAATGTGGTGGCTGCAGACGATGCATCTCGAAGTACGATCACATTTGAAGGTACCATGCTGAATGGGTGTGGGGTTAGAAGTTAGAGGTGGAACAGCAGCACGTACAAGAAGGTCTCGTAGGTTGCGTGGTCGTCTGTAGGCGATGATGGGTTTTTCAGGGACGGCTCGTTGGAGTCTATCTGAAGTGAGGAGAATGTTGTGGTTGTTAGAGGTGATTTTCTGAAGGGGAGGAAGATTAGGGTGGAAAGTAACAACGAGGGGCAGCTTGTTGTCGCAATCTCGTCCCTTTTTGTCCTTCACTGCCAAAGTAGATGATCTGGAAAGGGAGCGGACTCTCTGAATGGCTTCACGCACCCTTCTGGCACTATGGCCCCTGGCAATAAGGTGTTTTTCCAAAGCATCTGTATGGCGAATGAAAGAGGAATTGTTAGAGCAAATGCGACGAAGACGAAGTGCTTGACTGTAGGCAATTCCAGACTTGCAGTGACGGGGATGGCAGCTTGAAGAATGGAGATACTGGTGTGTGTCTGTGGGCTTGGTGTATAAGTCTGTAGAGAGAGAACCGTGTTCCTTGCGAACAGTCACATCGAGAAAGTTAACCTGTTGGTGAGAGTAATCAGAGGTGAATTTGATGGTGCTGTGGAAAGAATTGATGTGATTGATGAAGGTGAGCAGGCTATCCTCATCACTGGTCCAAATGAAAAAGATGTCATCAATGTAGCGCCACCAGATAAGGGGACGGCAGGGAGCCGTACTGAGCATGCGTTCTTCAAGGCTAGACATAAACAGGCATGCATAGGAAGGAGCCATCCTGGTTCCCATGGCTGTCCCGTGTCTTTGAAGGTAATGCTTGTCCATGAACGTGAAGTTGTTTTTGGTGAGAACCTGTTGCATGAGAGCTTTGATGTCAGAGATGGGTGGACAAGGGTGGACCTTCTTAGACAGGGCTGCACACGTGGCTGCGATACCTTCAGCATGAGGGATGTTAGTGTACAGAGAAGTGACGTCGAAAGTACCGATGATGGCTGTACTGGGGATTTGGTTTTTGATATCTTCAAGTTTCCTGAGGAAATCTGGAGTGTCATGGATATAAGAATTAATCTGAGGAACAAGAGGTTTGATGAAGTGGTCCACAAACAAGGATATCTTCTCGGTGGGGGACCCATTGCCCGAGATGATAGGCCTACCAGGGTTACCAGGCTTGTGAATTTTGGGCAGGAGATAAAACCTGGCTGCCTTACAGTCTGTGGGAGAAAGGAAAGAAACAGCCTTCTTAGAGATCTGGTTCCGCTGGTACATATCAGTGATGGTCTGTTTTATCTGCTGGGAGAAAATATCTGTGGGATCAGAATCAAGAAGAGTGTAAATATCACTGTTGGAGAGATGACGCATGGCTTCCTTGATGTAATCCTGTCGATCCTGGATGACAACTGCAGAACCTTTGTCGGCTGGCTTGATGATAATGTCACTGCGAGACATCAGTGAGGAGAGTGCTGTTCGCTCATCTCTTGGAAGGTTGTCGTGTGTTCTGCGGAAAGGAGAGTTTGACTGGTTAGTCTCAGAGCTGACGACCTGTGTGTAGGCTTCTAAAACAGGGACTCTGTTCTTAGGAGGCATCCAAGAACTTTTCTTGCAGAAGGGTTCCCGTTCAGTTGGAGGATCATCTAGGAAAAACTCACGAAGGCGAATTCTGCGAAAGAAATGAGTAAGATCTTGACTCAGTTCCGCTTGGTCATAAGCTGGAGGAGTAGGACAGAAGTTGAGTCCTTTGGAGAGAAGCCTAAGGTCTGCACTGGTAAGAGTAGAAGAAGATAAGTTAACAACTGCAGTTGAGGATGGTGGTGCAGACTCAGATGGAGTCTGGGGCCTTCTAAAACGGTTGCAAGCGGTACGTTTGCGTCTTTTCTGAAGGTCAGTCATTTTCTTATTTCTTCTTTCTGTGAGTTCAATGTTCTGCTGAGACAAACACAAGTTAATTTTGTTAGTGTACTGAGTCCATTCGTCATCGGTGCAGCATGACTGTAATTCAAGCTTCAGCCTCAGGATATCATCGTTGAGGCTATCTAAGGACAATTGGCAGTGTTTGGTGAGGATGTTGATGAGACGGATGGAGGTGCTGTGTAAGACTCGGTTCCACTCTCTCTGGAGTCCTGGAGAGAGTGTCCCTAGTGCTGGTTGGTGTGTAACCTGTAGACCTGAGGGAATAATGCGAGAGAGAGAGTAGAACCTGTAGTTGGAAAGATGGAAAGAATAGCGCTGGGATTTCTGCATCAATTTTCTGAGCTTCTGAAACAAAAGAAAATGGTGAGACATGGTGAAAGCAGCGGGATGAGTAAATGATAAAAATGAAATGAAAAACTGAAACACAAGAATACAAATACAAGTACAAATACAAAGTACAAAGTAGATAAGGAGGATCACCCGAAGGGATACAGTAACAGAGCAGCTGAAAAACAAAATGAAATAAAACTGTTAGCAAACTGCTTATCCACTAGAGAGCCTGTGTAATGGAATGTGTAAAAGTAAGTTGGCCTGACGTTTCGATCCTAGCAGGATCTTCTTCAGAGGCTAAATGACAAGTTACAGTAACAGAGGGGACAAAAACAAGCACAGAATACAGACAGGTTAATGAGCACGGTGAACACAATGAGATGGATGAAAGGGGATTATAAGTAGAAAGCAACAGGAGAAAAGGAGAGGAAGGAGATAAACTGTGGAGGGACAAAGAGAGGATTAAAGGCACAGGGTAAGGAATAAACTGGAGAGGGACAAAGACAGAAAGGTGTGAAGAAAAATGGAGGGGAAGAGAGCTGTGAGAGGAAGAGTGAAAGGGGGGAGGGAGAAAGGGGAGAAGGAGTAGGGAACAGAGGAAGGTTAGTCATGTCCTTCCTGAATGTTCAGCCCATGAGGTTGAATGGTACGAAGGCGTTGCATCCAGAGCCTCTCTCTGCTGATACGTACTAGGTCAGGACGGCTACCTAAGGATTCAATCCCCTGTAGGGACATGTCGTTAATGGTATGGTTGGGAAGGTTAAAATGTTCTCCAACTGGGGTCTCAGTCTTCATGGTGTTGACTGTGGATCTGTGACCATAGAATCGCTTCTTGAGGGTGGTTTTGGTTTCGCCAACATACTGGATGCCGCAAACTCTACAAGAGATCAGATAGATGACATTGGTGGTAGTGCAAGTGATGTGACCCTTAGTCTTGTGTGTGAGTTGCATGCTGTGGCTGGTGATGGAATTGGATTCAACAATGTGGTGGCTGCAGACGATGCATCTCGAAGTACGATCACATTTGAAGGTACCATGCTGAATGGGTGTGGGGTTAGAAGTTAGAGGTGGAACAGCAGCACGTACAAGAAGGTCTCGTAGGTTGCGTGGTCGTCTGTAGGCGATGATGGGTTTTTCAGGGACGGCTCGTTGGAGTCTATCTGAAGTGAGGAGAATGTTGTGGTTGTTAGAGGTGATTTTCTGAAGGGGAGGAAGATTAGGGTGGAAAGTAACAACGAGGGGCAGCTTGTTGTCGCAATCTCGTCCCTTTTTGTCCTTCACTGCCAAAGTAGATGATCTGGAAAGGGAGCGGACTCTCTGAATGGCTTCACGCACCCTTCTGGCACTATGGCCCCTGGCAATAAGGTGTTTTTCCAAAGCATCTGTATGGCGAATGAAAGAGGAATTGTTAGAGCAAATGCGACGAAGACGAAGTGCTTGACTGTAGGCAATTCCAGACTTGCAGTGACGGGGATGGCAGCTTGAAGAATGGAGATACTGGTGTGTGTCTGTGGGCTTGGTGTATAAGTCTGTAGAGAGAGAACCGTGTTCCTTGCGAACAGTCACATCGAGAAAGTTAACCTGTTGGTGAGAGTAATCAGAGGTGAATTTGATGGTGCTGTGGAAAGAATTGATGTGATTGATGAAGGTGAGCAGGCTATCCTCATCACTGGTCCAAATGAAAAAGATGTCATCAATGTAGCGCCACCAGATAAGGGGACGGCAGGGAGCCGTACTGAGCATGCGTTCTTCAAGGCTAGACATAAACAGGCATGCATAGGAAGGAGCCATCCTGGTTCCCATGGCTGTCCCGTGTCTTTGAAGGTAATGCTTGTCCATGAACGTGAAGTTGTTTTTGGTGAGAACCTGTTGCATGAGAGCTTTGATGTCAGAGATGGGTGGACAAGGGTGGACCTTCTTAGACAGGGCTGCACACGTGGCTGCGATACCTTCAGCATGAGGGATGTTAGTGTACAGAGAAGTGACGTCGAAAGTACCGATGATGGCTGTACTGGGGATTTGGTTTTTGATATCTTCAAGTTTCCTGAGGAAATCTGGAGTGTCATGGATATAAGAATTAATCTGAGGAACAAGAGGTTTGATGAAGTGGTCCACAAACAAGGATATCTTCTCGGTGGGGGACCCATTGCCCGAGATGATAGGCCTACCAGGGTTACCAGGCTTGTGAATTTTGGGCAGGAGATAAAACCTGGCTGCCTTACAGTCTGTGGGAGAAAGGAAAGAAACAGCCTTCTTAGAGATCTGGTTCCGCTGGTACATATCAGTGATGGTCTGTTTTATCTGCTGGGAGAAAATATCTGTGGGATCAGAATCAAGAAGAGTGTAAATATCACTGTTGGAGAGATGACGCATGGCTTCCTTGATGTAATCCTGTCGATCCTGGATGACAACTGCAGAACCTTTGTCGGCTGGCTTGATGATAATGTCACTGCGAGACATCAGTGAGGAGAGTGCTGTTCGCTCATCTCTTGGAAGGTTGTCGTGTGTTCTGCGGAAAGGAGAGTTTGACTGGTTAGTCTCAGAGCTGACGACCTGTGTGTAGGCTTCTAAAACAGGGACTCTGTTCTTAGGAGGCATCCAAGAACTTTTCTTGCAGAAGGGTTCCCGTTCAGTTGGAGGATCATCTAGGAAAAACTCACGAAGGCGAATTCTGCGAAAGAAATGAGTAAGATCTTGACTCAGTTCCGCTTGGTCATAAGCTGGAGGAGTAGGACAGAAGTTGAGTCCTTTGGAGAGAAGCCTAAGGTCTGCACTGGTAAGAGTAGAAGAAGATAAGTTAACAACTGCAGTTGAGGATGGTGGTGCAGACTCAGATGGAGTCTGGGGCCTTCTAAAACGGTTGCAAGCGGTACGTTTGCGTCTTTTCTGAAGGTCAGTCATTTTCTTATTTCTTCTTTCTGTGAGTTCAATGTTCTGCTGAGACAAACACAAGTTAATTTTGTTAGTGTACTGAGTCCATTCGTCATCGGTGCAGCATGACTGTAATTCAAGCTTCAGCCTCAGGATATCATCGTTGAGGCTATCTAAGGACAATTGGCAGTGTTTGGTGAGGATGTTGATGAGACGGATGGAGGTGCTGTGTAAGACTCGGTTCCACTCTCTCTGGAGTCCTGGAGAGAGTGTCCCTAGTGCTGGTTGGTGTGTAACCTGTAGACCTGAGGGAATAATGCGAGAGAGAGAGTAGAACCTGTAGTTGGAAAGATGGAAAGAATAGCGCTGGGATTTCTGCATCAATTTTCTGAGCTTCTGAAACAAAAGAAAATGGTGAGACATGGTGAAAGCAGCGGGATGAGTAAATGATAAAAATGAAATGAAAAACTGAAACACAAGAATACAAATACAAGTACAAATACAAAGTACAAAGTAGATAAGGAGGATCACCCGAAGGGATACAGTAACAGAGCAGCTGAAAAACAAAATGAAATAAAACTGTTAGCAAACTGCTTATCCACTAGAGAGCCTGTGTAATGGAATGTGTAAAAGTAAGTTGGCCTGACGTTTCGATCCTAGCAGGATCTTCTTCAGAGGCTAAATGACAAGTTACAGTAACAGAGGGGACAAAAACAAGCACAGAATACAGACAGGTTAATGAGCACGGTGAACACAATGAGATGGATGAAAGGGGATTATAAGTAGAAAGCAACAGGAGAAGAGGAGAGGAAGGAGATAAACTGTGGAGGGACAAAGAGAGGATTAAAGGCACAGGGTAAGGAATAAACTGGAGAGGGACAAAGACAGAAAGGTGTGAAGAAAAATGGAGGGGAAGAGAGCTGTGAGAGGAAGAGTGAAAGGGGGGAGGGAGAAAGGGGAGAAGGAGTAGGGAACAGAGGAAGGTTAGTCATGTCCTTCCTGAATGTTCAGCCCATGAGGTTGAATGGTACGAAGGCGTTGCATCCAGAGCCTCTCTCTGCTGATACGTACTAGGTCAGGACGGCTACCTAAGGATTCAATCCCCTGTAGGGACATGTCGTTAATGGTATGGTTGGGAAGGTTAAAATGTTCTCCAACTGGGGTCTCAGTCTTCATGGTGTTGACTGTGGATCTGTGACCATAGAATCGCTTCTTGAGGGTGGTTTTGGTTTCGCCAACATACTGGATGCCGCAAACTCTACAAGAGATCAGATAGATGACATTGGTGGTAGTGCAAGTGATGTGACCCTTAGTCTTGTGTGTGAGTTGCATGCTGTGGCTGGTGATGGAATTGGATTCAACAATGTGGTGGCTGCAGACGATGCATCTCGAAGTACGATCACATTTGAAGGTACCATGCTGAATGGGTGTGGGGTTAGAAGTTAGAGGTGGAACAGCAGCACGTACAAGAAGGTCTCGTAGGTTGCGTGGTCGTCTGTAGGCGATGATGGGTTTTTCAGGGACGGCTCGTTGGAGTCTATCTGAAGTGAGGAGAATGTTGTGGTTGTTAGAGGTGATTTTCTGAAGGGGAGGAAGATTAGGGTGGAAAGTAACAACGAGGGGCAGCTTGTTGTCGCAATCTCGTCCCTTTTTGTCCTTCACTGCCAAAGTAGATGATCTGGAAAGGGAGCGGACTCTCTGAATGGCTTCACGCACCCTTCTGGCACTATGGCCCCTGGCAATAAGGTGTTTTTCCAAAGCATCTGTATGGCGAATGAAAGAGGAATTGTTAGAGCAAATGCGACGAAGACGAAGTGCTTGACTGTAGGCAATTCCAGACTTGCAGTGACGGGGATGGCAGCTTGAAGAATGGAGATACTGGTGTGTGTCTGTGGGCTTGGTGTATAAGTCTGTAGAGAGAGAACCGTGTTCCTTGCGAACAGTCACATCGAGAAAGTTAACCTGTTGGTGAGAGTAATCAGAGGTGAATTTGATGGTGCTGTGGAAAGAATTGATGTGATTGATGAAGGTGAGCAGGCTATCCTCATCACTGGTCCAAATGAAAAAGATGTCATCAATGTAGCGCCACCAGATAAGGGGACGGCAGGGAGCCGTACTGAGCATGCGTTCTTCAAGGCTAGACATAAACAGGCATGCATAGGAAGGAGCCATCCTGGTTCCCATGGCTGTCCCGTGTCTTTGAAGGTAATGCTTGTCCATGAACGTGAAGTTGTTTATGGTGAGAACCTGTTGCATGAGAGCTTTGATGTCAGAGATGGGTGGACAAGGGTGGACCTTCTTAGACAGGGCTGCACACGTGGCTGCGATACCTTCAGCATGAGGGATGTTAGTGTACAGAGAAGTGACGTCGAAAGTACCGATGATGGCTGTACTGGGGATTTGGTTTTTGATATCTTCAAGTTTCCTGAGGAAATCTGGAGTGTCATGGATATAAGAATTAATCTGAGGAACAAGAGGTTTGATGAAGTGGTCCACAAACAAGGATATCTTCTCGGTGGGGGACCCATTGCCCGAGATGATAGGCCTACCAGGGTTACCAGGCTTGTGAATTTTGGGCAGGAGATAAAACCTGGCTGCCTTACAGTCTGTGGGAGAAAGGAAAGAAACAGCCTTCTTAGAGATCTGGTTCCGCTGGTACATATCAGTGATGGTCTGTTTTATCTGCTGGGAGAAAATATCTGTGGGATCAGAATCAAGAAGAGTGTAAATATCACTGTTGGAGAGATGACGCATGGCTTCCTTGATGTAATCCTGTCGATCCTGGATGACAACTGCAGAACCTTTGTCGGCTGGCTTGATGATAATGTCACTGCGAGACATCAGTGAGGAGAGTGCTGTTCGCTCATCTCTTGGAAGGTTGTCGTGTGTTCTGCGGAAAGGAGAGTTTGACTGGTTAGTCTCAGAGCTGACGACCTGTGTGTAGGCTTCTAAAACAGGGACTCTGTTCTTAGGAGGCATCCAAGAACTTTTCTTGCAGAAGGGTTCCCGTTCAGTTGGAGGATCATCTAGGAAAAACTCACGAAGGCGAATTCTGCGAAAGAAATGAGTAAGATCTTGACTCAGTTCCGCTTGGTCATAAGCTGGAGGAGTAGGACAGAAGTTGAGTCCTTTGGAGAGAAGCCTAAGGTCTGCACTGGTAAGAGTAGAAGAAGATAAGTTAACAACTGCAGTTGAGGATGGTGGTGCAGACTCAGATGGAGTCTGGGGCCTTCTAAAACGGTTGCAAGCGGTACGTTTGCGTCTTTTCTGAAGGTCAGTCAATTTCTTATTTCTTCTTTCTGTGAGTTCAATGTTCTGCTGAGACAAACACAAGTTAATTTTGTTAGTGTACTGAGTCCATTCGTCATCGGTGCAGCATGACTGTAATTCAAGCTTCAGCCTCAGGATATCATCGTTGAGGCTATCTAAGGACAATTGGCAGTGTTTGGTGAGGATGTTGATGAGACGGATGGAGGTGCTGTGTAAGACTCGGTTCCACTCTCTCTGGAGTCCTGGAGAGAGTGTCCCTAGTGCTGGTTGGTGTGTAACCTGTAGACCTGAGGGAATAATGCGAGAGAGAGAGTAGAACCTGTAGTTGGAAAGATGGAAAGAATAGCGCTGGGATTTCTGCATCAATTTTCTGAGCTTCTGAAACAAAAGAAAATGGTGAGACATGGTGAAAGCAGCGGGATGAGTAAATGATAAAAATGAAATGAAAAACTGAAACACAAGAATACAAATACAAGTACAAATACAAAGTACAAAGTAGATAAGGAGGATCACCCGAAGGGATACAGTAACAGAGCAGCTGAAAAACAAAATGAAATAAAACTGTTAGCAAACTGCTTATCCACTAGAGAGCCTGTGTAATGGAATGTGTAAAAGTAAGTTGGCCTGACGTTTCGATCCTAGCAGGATCTTCTTCAGAGGCTAAATGACAAGTTACAGTAACAGAGGGGACAAAAACAAGCACAGAATACAGACAGGTTAATGAGCACGGTGAACACAATGAGATGGATGAAAGGGGATTATAAGTAGAAAGCAACAGGAGAAGAGGAGAGGAAGGAGATAAACTGTGGAGGGACAAAGAGAGGATTAAAGGCACAGGGTAAGGAATAAACTGGAGAGGGACAAAGACAGAAAGGTGTGAAGAAAAATGGAGGGGAAGAGAGCTGTGAGAGGAAGAGTGAAAGGGGGGAGGGAGAAAGGGGAGAAGGAGTAGGGAACAGAGGAAGGTTAGTCATGTCCTTCCTGAATGTTCAGCCCATGAGGTTGAATGGTACGAAGGCGTTGCATCCAGAGCCTCTCTCTGCTGATACGTACTAGGTCAGGGCGGCTACCTAAGGATTCAATCCCCTGTAGGGACATGTCGTTAATGGTATGGTTGGGAAGGTTAAAATGTTCTCCAACTGGGGTCTCAGTCTTCATGGTGTTGACTGTGGATCTGTGACCATAGAATCGCTTCTTGAGGGTGGTTTTGGCGCTACATTGATGACATCTTTTTCATTTGGACCAGTGATGAGGATAGCCTGCTCACCTTCATCAATCACATCAATTCTTTCCACAGCACCATCAAATTCACCTCTGATTACTCTCACCAACAGGTTAACTTTCTCGATGTGACTGTTCGCAAGGAACACGGTTCTCTCTCTACAGACTTATACACCAAGCCCACAGACACACACCAGTATCTCCATTCTTCAAGCTGCCATCCCCGTCACTGCAAGTCTGGAATTGCCTACAGTCAAGCACTTCGTCTTCGTCGCATTTGCTCTAACAATTCCTCTTTCATTCGCCATACAGATGCTTTGGAAAAACACCTTATTGCCAGGGGCCATAGTGCCAGAAGGGTGCGTGAAGCCATTCAGAGAGTCCGCTCCCTTTCCAGATCATCTACTTTGGCAGTGAAGGACAAAAAGGGACGAGATTGCGACAACAAGCTGCCCCTCGTTGTTACTTTCCACCCTAATCTTCCTCCCCTTCAGAAAATCACCTCTAACAACCACAACATTCTCCTCACTTCAGATAGACTCCAACGAGCCGTCCCTGAAAAACCCATCATCGCCTACAGACGACCACGCAACCTACGAGACCTTCTTGTACGTGCTGCTGTTCCACCTCTAACTTCTAACCCCACACCCATTCAGCATGGTACCTTCAAATGTGATCGTACTTCGAGATGCATCGTCTGCAGCCACCACATTGTTGAATCCAATTCCATCACCAGCCACAGCATGCAACTCACACACAAGACTAAGGGTCACATCACTTGCACTACCACCAATGTCATCTATCTGATCTCTTGTAGAGTTTGCGGCATCCAGTATGTTGGCGAAACCAAAACCACCCTCAAGAAGCGATTCTATGGTCACAGATCCACAGTCAACACCATGAAGACTGAGACCCCAGTTGGAGAACATTTTAACCTTCCCAACCATACCATTAACGACATGTCCCTACAGGGGATTGAATCCTTAGGTAGCCGTCCTGACCTAGTACGTATCAGCAGAGAGAGGCTCTGGATGCAACGCCTTCGTACCATTCAACCTCATGGGCTGAACATTCAGGAAGGACATGACTAACCTTCCTCTGTTCCCTACTCCTTCTCCCCTTTCTCCCTCCCCCCTTTCACTCTTCCTCTCACAGCTCTCTTCCCCTCCATTTTTCTTCACACCTTTCTGTCTTTGTCCCTCTCCAGTTTATTCCTTACCCTGTGCCTTTAATCCTCTCTTTGTCCCTCCACAGTTTATCTCCTTCCTCTCCTCTTCTCCTGTTGCTTTCTACTTATAATCCCCTTTCATCCATCTCATTGTGTTCACCGTGCTCATTAACCTGTCTGTATTCTGTGCTTGTTTTTGTCCCCTCTGTTACTGTAACTTGTCATTTAGCCTCTGAAGAAGATCCTGCTAGGATCGAAACGTCAGGCCAACTTACTTTTACACATAATTAAAAAGTGACTAGAAGATAAGCAATGAGAACCTGATTGTGGGATTAAATCTAACATTATTATTATTTTAGATTTTACAGTCTTGTACAGGGCCAAGGCCCTTTCACACGACTTTTACAACTTAACCCTGGTCATTGGTAACTTGCCACACCTACACACCAAAGTGTGCACATTTCAATCAATCTCTCCTGGGGCACCACAGTGCACCACAACAGCGTGTCCCCGGGGGACTTCCCATAGGGTGCAGCCACAAACCGGCGCACGCAACTATATTTACAAGTTACCTCGCAAGTCCCCATTTATACACCTGGGATATAATAAAATATGACAAAAAGAAAACATAAATACATATAATAAAACAGAAGCTTCGCGAAGCTGCCCGGACGAGTTATGTTAACCTTACGTTGATTTCGTGTTAATGTTGTAAGAAATTGGTATCACCAGGAAGTTGAAACAACGTACGTTGCCCGTTTTAACCATCACGTAAGTTAGCCTTCGCGTAGCCTCCAGGGTGGCGGAAAAGAGTTGGACTGGCTAAGGGGGTGGGGGGAGAGGGGGAGTGGCACAAATATCGAGTGGCAATGGGATGATTCTGATTTGAAGGTGCAAGCCACACATTTCCGTTCAGATTCTCTGCGCATAAATTCCAGTTGTTGAATGTTTTTCAAGAACAGGACACATTATATTGTTATTTTCAATATCACCGACTGATTTAGGTAGAGGCTATAAATTAGGTCTATAATTAGCTCTAAACACAAGGTTTTGTTTTAAATACTCTTGATTCTTTATGTGAGGTTGAAAATGAGGGTTTAGCAGAGGTCTAATTCTTCCACAGTGGAATGCATAAAACCCCTTAACTGAACCCCATGCCCCCTCCTAACGACGGCAGAGGCCTCTAGTCTAGCTTATAGAAGTAAACTGATATCACTAATCTATAGATTAGTGATATTACTAGTCCATGTATATATTTTGTTATTTTTCTTGCTCCTATGATATTTTCATTTACAGATGCTGCCATTTTTTCAGCTTTCGATGGTCGATGTTCTCGCAGCTATGGGTATCATTCTTTCATGTTCATTGTACATATCGGACGTTAATGACACCATAAATGTCTGCAACATAACCACCACGTTTGCCACGGTAAGATCATTTTGGAGTAAAATTTCGAACAAAATATAACAATACAGAAACATAAATTGGTATCTTCGTGGGATTGAGATCGGTGCCACAGAACGACGGGCGGGGTTTGGGGGAGGGGGGGGGGGGTGAGGGAGGAGTGGACGGGATGGACATGGACTTTGTTTTCATGCGTGCGTATGGCAAGCCGTTTTACTTTTTATTCGATAGTTGATGATATCAACAATTATTTGATGATATCAGCAATTAATTGGGTGATATCAATAAATAATTGCTGATATCAGGAAATAATTGTTGATATCATCAAAATCGAATAAAAAGTAAAACGGCTTGCCATCTGGGTTTTGCAATTTCTACACCACGAACGCTGGCTTGATTCCTTCTCCATGTAAAACGTGTGTTGGATTTCCTGGGATGTGATTGGTCGTCTGCTTGTATGACGTCAGATCATTTTGCTTGCCATCCTTTCTGTATTTCTTTGTATCTATCTGTTTACCGAATTTGCTCTTGTAAAGATGTTACATTAATTACATTCTGAGAGGTTACATGTCCCTGCAATTTTATGATTATGGAGCTCCAAGTAATCCCACGGATGATTGGTGTTGTCGGAATCTGGAAATTTCAATTTGCTCACTCTGTCGAACTGAGAACGTTCTTCATCAAACAATGATTTATATTTGTTTTCTTTCCTTTCATCTCAGAAGTTTAGTTTCGAATGTTTATGAAGTCGATGACTAATCTGTACATTGTATAGTTTGTGAAATGGCATTTGTCAAAACATTGCTGTACACCACATAATTTGTATCGGCCATTTTTAACCTTCACAACAATATAACAATACAGGTAGGAACATGTCAAATATATTAGGTAATATTTTCAAAAATATGCCATTATACAAACAAATAGGTAACAGTATATACATTGTGATGAATATGTAAAATATGGTTTTCTTTATTCCAGGCCTTTTACATGGTATCATTTGCACTAACCATCACGTTTGCTTTAGAAAGTCTGAGGCAACTCAAGGTGAGCACAATAATTATCTATATTGTGATGATGTCAAAGGCCTTGCTAATACATATCTTCGCATTACAACTGCATTCTATTTACCTTTCTCCTTGCTATCTGCTAGTAAGCGATAATAATCACGTTCTAGGATTTTACACTATATCATCTTTTATATCTACCAGTTTAAACTTTCTAGGATATAAGGTCAACATGGATAACTTGACTACATTTTCTTTTATGGGGGAGGGGCCTGGGAGGGGCCGGGGAGGGGGATGATAACAAAAACGGTACCCTCGCAGTTGCATTACACGATATTAAGCAAAGTGAAATCTCCCATCCCCCCCCAAAAAAAAAAATTAAGTTAATTTTATTACCAATGATATTATCGTTTCGTATCACCAAAGGGAGATATAATTATTACGATAATGTAATAGGCCAGATTATTATGATATATTTCCTATCGAATAACACCAAACTATTCATCAAAATCGATTCAAACATATGTTGTTTTCTTTATTTGAAAGGGGTATCATGAAATGATCCTATAGAACATCACTTTGATGCACGTCGAACGGTTTAATTAATATTTCCTTTGTTTTCATTTATTAGGGCAATGATCAAATGGATCGTTTGATGTCAATAGCCTACGCTGTTTCTTGGGCTGTTATTTTGCCCTACTTTGCGGTTGCATTCTTAACTGATCAGTGGAACACATTAAGTAATGGAGAGGAATGCACCAAGCACAATTACCAGTAAGTTTGTTGACAAATAATCTTGTTACCTCTTGAAATTGTTACGTAAGCAAGTGTAACAGCACATGCGCAGTAGCCTGAAAAGGTATGCAATGTTATGTAGTCTGCACGATGAACAATTTCAAGACATACGCTTTTGGTAGTGCATTATAACACATGATATATATATATATATATATATATATATATATATATTCTGTCAGCTTATTTGCGTATGTGTATTTTTAGCCTCGAGCATTGATATGTCAACGTGGGATTAATATGCAAATTATTAGAGAAATTTACCTACAGTTTTTAGCTAAAAGCAACACATTCACATATGTATACGAAACGAGATGTGCGGGATATATATATATATATATATTAGAGATTAATAAAGGGAGCGATGAAGTTACAAAGTTTATGACCTCAACAAATGTACGGATGTCTTCGTCGTATTGCATTGACGGTGCAAACATTAATGTATATTACTCCTTATCACTTTTAATCGCTCATGATTGTACGTTCTCACGCGATGTACAACCTCTAGAGTATAAAATTGCAATTGGGCGCGAAAACGTAAAAGTTGTCGATGTACTTTTTTCTCTAATATCTAAACTAAACCATCATTCATCAAAGGAATATTTTAGAGGACTTCATATTGTTTTTCGTTCGTTGGTAGTCATTATAAGCTACCGTTTATTATTGCAGGGTATATCCTTCCTTTGAATGCAAAGTTTTTAAGGATACGTCTCTATAATATTTAATGTACGTTTGTTTTAATATATATGTCTTTATATGTGTATATATGCATAGTTGTAAAAATTGTCCTTATCTTGACTTGCATTTTTCAGGTGTCTCGTCATTATGCATCACATTGATGACAAATGCATGGTAAGCAAGGGCGTAGGAACCGGGGGGGGGGCTGGGGCGCCAGCCCCCCCCAGTGAAAAATGTGGAGGGGCGGAAGTATCATTCCGCCCCCCCGCTTCGCAAGTCAGAAAACCCCTTTTTCATTTCCAAATGAGAAAAAAAATCTCATTTGGAGCACCAAATTGCATCTAAGGCCAGGTGAAAATACAAAATTAAGTTTACAAAACGGAGTGGGTGTTGAAGTGTGCTATATTGCACCAAATTGCATCTGAGGCCACCTGGAAATGCAAAAAATTCCAAAGGGGAGGGGGTGTCCCCCTCCCCTTAGACCCCTCCCCCAGGCCGGCCATCAATCTTCAGCCCCCCCCACTCAAAACTACCTTCCTACGCCACTGATGGTAAGCATTCCTGGTATTTATGTGAGTAGAATGTGATACGTTATGTATACGTTGTAACATGTGACAGTGCTTTTACAAAAAAATGAATGAATCGCATTGTAGAGAAAATGTTATGTTATATTATGTTTATTATGTTGTGTTATATTATGTTATGTTATGTTGTGTTGTGTTGTGTTATGCTATGTTTGTTATGTTATGTTATATTATGTTATGTTATGTTGTGTTTGACACGTGCAGCTGTGAGGGTGGGATATCTGAAGGTCAAAGGTCATGTGCTTGGATCAGATCCCAATTCTTAATTTAAAATCGAAGAAAGATCAGTTCTGCGTTCCAAGTATCATGATTGTCTTGGACAATGTCACCATCATTCAGTACCTTTAATTATAGTTTCTGTAAATATCAAAGTTATGGTAATGGATATACGCGCATTTCGGAAGTTTTTTTTATTAGTACCTAGTGCAGTAAACTTATAAAATAAATAATAAAATAAACTAAAAATATATCACAAAAAGATTGAGAAGTAGATTTTGACTAGTAAAATTGTCAATTAAATCATTAAAAGAAAAATGAAAAGTAACCTATACGTTTGTCCCTCTTTTTCAGGGTAAAGATCGAGCAGAAAACCGTGGACGAGATACAATCAAAGCTTATTTCTTAGCTGTCCTAATCTCAACGTTTCTTTCACTTACGGTGAGATATTAAATTAGTTATGGTATATCAAACTCCAGTAGTTTAAAGGTTTCTTTCAAGTAGTTTAACAGTTGACCAGAAAAAAACAAGACCTAATATTCATTTCATGATGTCTCCGGGGAGCGATCATTTTTCTGCAGTATTCTTAGTAATTTAAGATAAAATTCACCCAAGACCGAGCATTGGCACGAAAACCCAGACAACTTGATCCTCTCTCAAACCCACTCCCACTTACAATGAGACAGTAACCATGAGATTATGACGTCAAGAAAGTTCCTTTCGAAATGGGGAAAGATCGTTATTGAGTATAAAGTCATTGAAGTTAGTAGCTACGCTCTGAGTCCATTGTAGATATATAATCAAATCATATGCGAGTATTTCAGGTATTCAGATAGGCTATGTGTCACTGTAGTAAGCTATGACGTAACCCAGTGGCCATTCCTACGACACCCTCCCACCTAACCTACCATAGTCAGTTCGGGTATTTACTAGCACAAGCTACATTTAGAATTAATTAGAGACCTAATGTATGGTCTAAATATGCCACAGAATGCACCATTTGAAGTCTAAACTATCTGGGGAAGACACCCTCCACCACATGGCAGTCGTCTCCGACCCCCCACCCCCGGACAACCTTTTCATTTATAAATCTTTGATTTGCATCTGAACTCTCCATAAAATGAACGCCCAAACCTAAATCAGCTGGGGTGGGGTGGTGGAGGGGGGTGGTGGGGGAATTTAGAATTTAGCTCCAACCTGCGCACGTCACTGTATTATGCTCGTGATGGTAAGGCCTTATCCCTAACCCTGATCACTATCTCAAAGCGTGTTCATAATGGAGTTACAGAGATCGCAATGATTTTAAGTTAATGTAGCAGCATTTCAATTATTGAAGAACACTTTTTTACTATGATGTTTCACAACTGGCAAATTCCTAAAAACGAGATTTGTAAAAGCTTCCATACCCCGCGCCTGTAAAATCAAATTTGTTGGAGGAAACGAATGTCATTAAACAACATTTGATCTTCTTTGTATTCACAGGTGCTGTACTTATTAATTTACAAAAGAGTTAAAGAGAAAAATTCTGAAGGAGGTATGGTGAGACAAGAGCAGCACACGAAAGCTCAATATACCCGCAACAGAGGTATACTACACTGCGCATCATTCGTAGTGTGCTGGTTACCAAGTGAGTTAAACCATGGAGGTAAAATGGTTAAACCTATATACATGTGGTCTGTATGTGACCTGTATGTGACCTGTGTGTGGCTATGTGTGGCATGTATGTGGTCGTGTGACCTGTGTGGTCGTATGATCCGTGTGGGGCCGCTCGATATACGCGCAACAGGGGTATACTACACTGAGCATCATTCGTGGTATGCTGGTTACCAAGTGAGTTTAATCTAAACATGTGGTATGTATGTGACCTGTGTGTGGCTATTCGTGGCATGTATGTGGTCGTGTGACCTGTGTGGTCGTATGATCCGTGTGGGGCCATGTGGCCTGAGTGTAAACTTGTGACCTAAATTATTAAAGCAGCATTTTGCGTCCTTTACTATGATATTTCTCAACCTCACTGACTCCACTATGCCATAACGACATACATAACTAGCTTATCTATTTAAATCTTACTTCAAATGGTGGCATAAAAGTCGAAAAATTTGCAACTTTCAACTTTGTTTTTCTCCAAGATATTTTCCGTTGGGATCCCAATTAACCTCGCCCATAATATGAATATTTAAACACTACGAACGTCATTGACCAATACGTAATCCAACACCAAGCTTGATTTGTGTACAGTCTATATGGCACTTGTACCAGGGAGTTCCATAACAACTCCCTAGTTGTGCCAACGCAAAGTCTTGAATCTATTTTTAGCAACGGCTCATAACTGAACCTGCATCTCTGATTGGTTGAATTCAAACTAGTGGGTTTGGGGTACTGTATGCGATTAATTTTAAATGTGGAATTTGTCGTGGACACTTTTCTCATTCTCTGCAAATATCCTTAATTTCACGCAAATTAACGATGTTGGCAGGGAAAAACTTGGCTGATATCTTAGTTTGCTGTTTTGTGATTGATATATGTAAAAAACTCGATGGACATGTCAAAAAAGTAGAAAACGGCGACCAAACGCAAAATGCTGCTTTAACATAGTCTACTCCAATATTAGTATGAACCTTCTTTTCATCATCTTCGGTTGGGCAAGAGGAGCGGATGTTTTGAACGGGGGGGGGGGGGGGGGAGCATTTGATGGTGCAATGTATATTTTCCCATCCCCGCATGTATTTTTTTTTGTATGACTACTCCATTCTTCTTGCATTTAACTTATTCCACACAAGTCCACATCACTATGGTGTTGATACATGACACTTCAGAGTAGCAACATGTTGTTTGCATTTTCCCGTTTTCTCCTGCCATGTAAGATTAGCCTATCAGTATGTATGAGACAATCATAAATGTTCACGTACCGCCCCACGTTTCTTTCTAATATGTAACGTTCTTTATCCAATTTGTTACGTTGACTCTTGAAACCCTGTAAGGTAAAAAATGATGACGAGCATTTCTAGTCAAATCAACCCCACCCCACCCGCCACACCATTCCTTCCCTGTAGATGGGGAGCATCTTTGTATCACACACTGATGAATTAATAGATGCCTTTTCCATTCCCTCTATTATTCAATGATGCGGGTGAGGTGGGTTGGGTGAGGTGGGTTGGGTGAAGTGGGTAGGGTGAATTAGGTAGGGTGAATTAGGTTTGGTGAAGTGGGTAGGGTGAAGTGGGTAGGATGAATTGGGTAGGGTGAAGTGGGTAGGGTGTGATGGTGTGTTACTGAGGTTTGTCAGGAAGCTCTTTCTACCTTTATCTGCTATATATTTTTTGTACCCAGCTCTTATCATCGGCTTCGTGACGTATAGTCATTCAGTGTCCGTCACCAGCCGGCCGGTATATAGTCTTTATATTATGCAAGTAAGTCCAATTTAACGGTCTGCTGTATAGACCCCAACTATAGCACGCTATCATGGAAAAGTTTCTTGAGATTACGTAATCGACCTGCCTTGGTTGTAAAATGACCTAATTTGTCCAATTAGTCTGCAACGCCTGCCACATATTTGTTCTTGTATTAGGGTCTTCGTGTGAACGATGTATGATTAACTAATACACTGTAGACATGTACATATTTCCACACAGTTTAATGAGTTTAATGTGTTAAGAAGCTATGCAGGCTCATTGTAAATTTTGAGGTCGATTAACGATAAACGTAATCAAAAAACTTCATAGCTATAGCGTGCTATAATTGGAGCTAATAAAGCAGATCTTTAAAATCTTAACACATCTAATCACTCAGCTTGCGTGTCTATCTTCTTCTTCTCATGTAAAGGACGACGTCGTTGTCATAACAAACAAGTTCTAAAACGTTTCAATTCCTTCGCTACATTTGATAAATTGCCGATAAATTGTCGAAGTGTGTTAAGTTATTCGGTGACTGCACATTATAATTTACATCGTCAAGGAGAAAGTCACTTTCGAATTGATATCACGAATTAGCTCGTTTCGTTATCATTTATTACTCGTAGGTTAGTAGAAATAACGAGGAGACAAAAACAGTAAGACTAAGTAAATCATGATCATGGAAGGGTACAGGAAAGTTGATGAAAAAGACTTGTCGCAATGTCTGACATATGAACATTGCAAAACTTGCACTTTCTGTTGTTTCTTTTTTTGTGTTAATTTTTGAAAACCATACGTCTTTGTTTATATGAATTATTTCTCTACCGATGTTGTTCTCAAAATCATGAGGAATACGTTTACACACATTCCCCTCCCCCCTCCCTTCCCTCGTCCCTCTACCTACAGCATGCCAAATATGTTTCAATATGAACGACATAGACACTCTTACCAAGGATATGTTGCTCTAAGAGTTAGAGTACCAGCTCCCTGCTCTTACATCATGGAAGTATTACCTGGACTTAATTGTTGTTTCATAAATTTTCAGGAAACATGTAAACATTTTGTTTTGCTTTCTTCATCACTGCAGGCAATACTATCGCCTTCTCAAGGTTTTATGAATTCCATAATTTACGGTTGGTCACGCGCCACATTTCACCGAGCGCTTCGGCTACACGTTAATGTCTCACCGTCCCGAGTACCTTTCGCTAATTGGAGGGTTCGAACCACTAGTATTTACCATACGTTCTCTGATCACGAAGCCGAGTCCAGCGACGCAGACTTTAATGCCAACCGTGCTCCTTTAATGTAAAAAGACGTAGGCGGTCTGTCGTGGGAAACTATAGCAGTAGTTTCCTTGGGAAATATGTATAGAGTTGATATATAGAATTGCACTGCAGGCAGGCCTGAATATAGGTTTTGGGTGGGGTGTTGGTTGGGGGTGAGGTGGGAGAGAGGCAATTATAGTCCTGCTGCTCGGGATCAATGAGGGGGGCCTGAGAAGACTTGGAGAGAGTCCGGGAAAATGTGAGATAATGTGAGAATATTATCTTCTCATTTTCATAATGTACTTCAGGAAATATGAACGACTGTAGACATTTATATTTCTTAAAGCAGATGCCTTTTGTGATGTTTGTATTCTATTTTTCAGTAGACGCACTCTAGATTCTGCTGCAGTTAAAGCTCTAATTCTACAAAGGTTTGGTACAATTATAGGTATAAATTAGTCGCTAAGATAGGTTCTATGCTATGGAGGTGTGGTAGGTTTTAGGCTAGCCTTGTGGTGATTTTCTCATATGCAAAGTAAGCGAGGCTAGGTTCGTCTGCTATGGAAGTGTGGGTAGGCCTATATTAGGCTATTTGGTGGTATTCTCATATGCAAAATAAGCTAGGCTACGTTCGTCTATTATGAAAGTGTGGTAGGTATACGGTGACGGTGGCCTATGCGTTGTTATTCGTATAAAAAAAAAAAGTAGACAAGATACATCCGCCAAGAAAGTTTACCTTTGAGTACAGGGATGTTCCCTCCCCCCCCCCTTTAAACCCCCAATGTAATGGCTTGATCAGTAAATAAGAGAAAACCGTTTATCAGTATAAACTGAAGTGTGGTATAACACCGTAACACACGTTAGACCTGTCAGCAGATGCTACTGTGTAAAAATTACTAACATACGAAGTCATTACTCAAAGGCTGTTTCAACTAATGACTGGTTATGAGTCTAAACAACTGTTCCCATATGTTTGACTAGAAAGTATTCCTTGTAAAGATGGTTCAAATTGCAGATTTTAAGCGCTTTGCGGTAAAGTGTCATCCACTTTCTTTTAAATGTGGACGAAATTATTGGCGAAACTATACTCTAGTTTGTCCTGTCAATCATTATGCATAGGATTGTGTGTTTAGCAGTTTCTGTTTGTAAGTCCTTCTCAGTAGCAGCTGGTCATAAATGTAACAAATGTTAAGAAATGATAACACACGTCAGTTTAGACCAGGGTTGTCCAACCTTTTGCAGAGGAGGGCCACATGGAATGGTTATGATGAAGGAGGGGGCCGCATGAACCCTACGCCCAATTTGTCGATTTTTTTGCCCGAAGCCCAAGGCAACAAAATGTGAGCACTGATTTATTTTCCTTCCTGATAAAACAGATGAATAAAGTCCAGCCGCCCGCGCCCCCCCCCCCCCCCCGCTGAGAGTGTCACACAAACTGACCTGTATGCAGTTTTTTGGACCCAGAAGGTTCGAATGATGGATTATATAGCTTCAAATTATTATCAATAAATCTGCTCACTAAAATTTCGCACCGTATAGCATCTCTGGCGGGCCAGACGCAACCCTGCGGCGAGCCGGACTGTGGCCCGCGGGCCGTATGTTGGACAACCCTGGTTTAGACTGATTAACGGGTATTCACCTTTACCAGTTTAACTAATAAAGCCATTAGAATCGGCTGTTCCTTTAAAAGTAAAAGTGGCTTTTGCAACAGTTTAAAAATACCGTATTTTGAGACATAAATGCAACAAACTAGTAATTTATTGCTTTAAGAAATGTCAACTAAATCATAAAAAAACGATCTAACCTTGAAACATCACCGTTTTCCAAGACATAAATTATACACGCTTGAACTTTAAAATTGTCATTATATTTTATATATATACACATATATATATATATATATATATATATAAATATATATATATATATATATATATATATTATAATGACAATTTTAAAGTTCAAGCGAAGGTTCATTATAGCCTTCCTCATTACAATATTAGAATAATAGCATAAACGTGCATCATGCCTACCCTTTCGTATACTAGGCTTATGGTTGCATCTAAAATCGCCTCGGGGTAGGTTGCCATTTTCATTATAATTGAGAGCTAGGACAAGTTGAATGAAGAAAAAATATACACTAATTATATACTTGAGTGAAGAACGTGTGGACTTGATAAGTAAGTGTATGTTATTGGCAGGTATATTTAAAGGTCGAGAGAGTGGTCATCCAGCCATCCAAACGAAAGCAAAGATAATACTTAGGTTGGTAATAATCGACCACAACAAGTTGCAACTTGAAAACGGTAATCATAATGTGCGGATTATGGTACTTAACAAACCAAGACAAAAGACAGGTGGTATAAATCAAACTTTATTAATTGCAATTTAAAAATTACAATGGTAAAACAGCTGTTTGTGTTCTTCAGTCGTAAAAGTGAGTACGAAGCTATACTGCGTACCTATTAATATCAAAATTACTAGTGCACAAGGTTATACTCCTTACCTGGTTATGGTCAAAATACTAGTGCACAAGGCTATACTTCGTACCTGACTAGGGCTAAATTACTAGTGCACAAATTACTTGTGCACAAGGTTATACTCCTTACCTGGTTAGGTCTAAATTACTAGTGCACAAGGCTATACTCCTTACCTGGTTATTTAAGTATAGCGTAATATTGCGCAAGAATGAGACGAAACATTTCTTCGTGTTGACTTCTTCAGATTCGCTAGTTATGGATCCTTAATTTAGTGCAGGAAATATTATGTCCCCCAAAAAATTAATGAAAAACCATTGAAGGTGATACCTTATTTAATCTTTCATGTGGGATTATTTATACCTTAAAATTATTTGGCAGATAATGCCTCTCTCTCTTTACATATATATGATAAGAGTTGTACTTATTGTTTCCCGAAATCGGTATTATATTTTAAACATTGTGCAATGTTTTAAACAGACTTCTAGTGTATATGATTACGTGTAAGGTATTCAACAAGGTATATAGTATGTACACAAAAGTTTAACATTTATTTTAGCAACGTTTACATCATGATCGGCGATTCAGAAACAATATTGTAAAATTAATTGCAATCTTTTACAAAATGTTGTTATTTATAATTCCATACTGTTGTGTTCATGCAGTCTATTAATAAAAAACAAGTTATATTAAGCTAAGAACAAGATTTCATGAAAACGCGTTGTTTTGTATCAGAGTTTTCATAGCCACGTGACCCGGCGACAATAGTGGCCAAGGCTGCAGCCACGTATACTTATACTTCTGGAAGGGGGGTGGGGGTTAAGTAAACCAGAATAAATCGGGGAAGGGGGAATCTCAGCCCAATACCCCAATGATAGGCAGAATGATATACAAAAAAATCTAGAGTTCATTACATGTTTAAAAAGTTGCAACGTATAGTAACCTTTTTACATCTAAGCACCTTTTACCAAAATGTCTCAAGGGGAGGGGGGAGACACCCCTCATCGTATACCCCTCCCCTTTAAGACTTAACATCTCAGTACACCCACTCACCCTCCAGTACGATAAAAGTTGCGCCCCAGGCTGGCGGTACGCCAACATAGCTCATGTATTGCAATACGGACGGTAGTGACATATATCATGTACCATGTGTTGCATGAAACAAGCTTGTCTCCAAGGAGGCTTTGTGATTAGCTTTCAATTACCTACCATTCTTTTAAAAAAACCATAGTCCCCTCCCCCCCCCCACGACTCTATACCCTACACACACATTCAAAAAAGTGCGTATAGAGTAGAGATGCGGATTGAAGGCTTGATGAGATACATAGGTTATGGTTTACTCTCTCTGTAAAAAATAAAGCCGAAATGGGGTCGACGAATTATTTTTAGTGCATGAATAATTAAATAGTTTGACATAAGGATTTAGTCCTTCCTGCAAACGTGAGGGTAATGACTGATATTAGCTACACGTTTACGAAGGGTTTGCCTTAAATTGATCCAGGAAGCATTAACGCACCAAACCAGGAGTAACGTTTTCCCAATTCTGGATAGATAAAGTGTAAGAAAACTAAAGGATGATATTTCATAGACCCACCCTCCCCCCCCCCCAACAAAATTGTGAGTGCTAGTAATAGTCCAGTTTATCAGTTTATAGCTATATTCGGTTTCCATACTGAATTTTTCCTTTCAAGGATAAAGGTTTGGCAGAATTATAGACTTAATATTTCATTAATTTGCGATTCATCTGCGATTAATCTGCCTACTTGAAAAGAAATTTTGATGGACGAGAACAACAGACTATCTGCGAATATAACCTGGCTTTGTCATTTCTTCATGCATTGGCGAGTACTAGTACACACATAACACATGTAGTCTGTGCAAGTTCATTGTGTACAATATAAGTATACAGTATAGTACTGTATATCGTATATACTGTAAGTATATATGCATGTTTCAGTTGCATCTGATGGTAGTACAGTACTGTACATCAATGAATGTACTATGTATTATGAGCGCAACAGGAGCATTTGTTGTTGTCTGATGTCACGTGATAGAGATGATTTGATTGGTTGAGTTTAAAGCAGCATTTTGCGTTTGGTCGCCGTTTTCTACTTTCTTGACATGTCCATCGAGTTTTTTACATATATCAATCACAAAACAGCAAACTAAGATATTAGCCAAGTTTTTCCCTGCCAACAACGTTAATTAGCGAGTAATTAAGGATACTTGCAGATAATGAGAAAAGTGTCCACGACAAATTCCACATTTAAAATTAATCGCATACATGCAGTTCCCCCAAACCCACTGGTTTGAATTCAACCAATCAGAGATGCAGGTTTAGTTATTAGCCGTTGCTAAAAATAGATTCAAGACTTTGCGTTGGTACAACCAGGGAGTTGTTATGGAACTCCCTAGTAAAACTCACTGACCTCTCAGTGGTACAACTGCCATATAGACTGTACACAAATCAAACATGGTGTTGTATTACGTATTGGTCAATGACGTTCGTAGTGTTTGAATATTCATATTATGGGCGAGGTTTATTGGGATCCCAACGGAAAATATCTTGGAGATAAACACAGTTGAAAGTTGCAATTTTTCGACTTTTATGCCACCATTTGAAGTAAGATTTAAATAGATAAGCTAGTTATGTATGTCGTTATGGCATAGTGGAGTCAGTGAGGTTGAGAAAAATCATAGAAAAGGACGCAAAATGCTGCTTTAAAATATGAATAAGTGTGATTTTGCAATTGTTTGGGCGAACAGAATTGTCAATTTTTACGAAAAGTCTAATTACTCGTTAATTAGGGTTCGCCGAGTAAAAATTCTATCACAGTAATCTCTCTTTCATCGATCGCAATTAAGTTGCTAATATGTAGGCTAAGTGACAAAGGAAAGACTAAATATTCTAGAATAAACGCAATATTGCCCATTAAGTTAATTTCGTTTATTTTTGCTTTATTGTTGCTTCTCTGCTGATATTAGTTACCTTCTTACACTGCGAAGAATAAATGAACAAGTTCATTGAATGTCAAAATAACCCAATTTTATCGAGGTTTTCCATATACCTTGATCTCTCTTGTTACTAAATTTCTTGAGATTGTTGTTGGTTTCGTCACCATATTGTTAACGCATCGCCTATCACTTCAGATTTCATTCCGGAAGGAGACAATGTCATTTGACAACGACACCCTCTGTACAACATCTCTATAAATACTCACTCGGTGAACGAGCACGGAACACAAAACAAGCAAAGCGAACCTCATTAGCTTTAGACAATATTCTCTTTCAGAATGGGGGTATTGTGTAGCTTCATACACCACCGGGAGAGCATGTAGCATCCATACGTACGTTGGGAATAACCTAAAACTTTATATATTGTTGTGGGAATCATCATCATTATCATCATCATCGAAAAGTCTAAAATGAAAAGTCGAATTCTGAGGTTTCTTGAAAAGCGAAGTTTTGTTGGAAGTCAATGACAGGTTCTAGTTTTGAACAGGCTATAGATACAATGTTGCTGTATACGTTGAAGGTAACTTGAATTGACTCTAAGAAGGTAAGTTGGTTGCGAAATTATTACGTCGATGTATATATGCCTGTATATATAGCTGGATTATATATATATATATATATATATATATATATATATATATATTTATTGTGAATATTCACCTATCTGTATCCCCGTACATAAAGTCGATTCATCATTTGCTCTAAGCTATGGATAATATTGGTATAGGCTTAACTAATTTTGTTCAATCGGTAAATTATATTGTGTAATGCTATGTTAACTTCAATACGCGATATAAATCAACGGAAACATGTTTTAACGGTATTTTGCGATAGAAAATCGTTTTCTTCCTTACGGGATACTTATCTCACTATATAAATACAATTTTTGCTTTTAATATTATTTAATAACGTTAATTGCAATTAGGAAAATGAAATTTTCATCATCAGATTACTGTGGGCGTAACATATTACATAAAATACGATATAGGCTTGCCGGAAAGCTTATAAGGCAGAGATGAAAACATCAAATTAGCAAGATTACCTTTCGAAGGTCGACATACTACAATAATTAAAATTAACCTCTGACATCATCGCATTTAACGTCGCCCTTTTTGTTCTTGTTATATTTCTTCATTCAATAGAAATTTATAGCTGGACAAAATCGCTTCACTGCCAATTTCTGTTTAAATTATGAAGTGCTCGTGGCAAAATGTGAACAACAATCAAAGAAAATATCTCATTTGTTGAAAATGAAATTCCTACAAAAAATAAGATTTAATAAAAAAAATCATGAAATAAGCCGCCTAAATTGAAACCGTTTACTTTATATTGTGTAATATAACGATGTATGGGATCCATTGTTATAGAGAAACAAACAAACAAATAAAACAAAAAAACATGAAATACAATTGGTATGTAAAAGCAACAATCCCATTTCTGATCATGACGTAAATAAGTGTATAAACTGAATAATTATAATTATAAACAGTCACGTACACGCGATTGTTTCTCTTGGTGTCTGATAAGAAGTACTGACTCAGTGAATGTTTGCCCCAAATCTAGAAGGATATAAAATTCTAACAAAATGTAAATATATTTCCTGGGATTTATGACTCTCCAGATTAATCGTCAATTTGATGAATCTGAAGGCTAATGTTTTTTATTGTTTTATTTATCTTAGGAATTGAGTCTCGTCACTCTTTGATCCTTGATCCTGGTCAAGGCTTTTGTATTATTGTTCTATGAAGTACGTACAGTTTATTCAAAGAGGGTGAGTGTGGGCTGGAAAGGGGGGGGGGGTGTGGGATGGGGGTAAAAATTAATTTAAATTGATTAAAAACACTGCAGGTTAATCATGCATATAAAGGGGAGAATCAGTATAATGATTGTAGCATGCAGGTATAAATAGACTCCTGAAGGATATATCTTCTTATGACGTCAGAAACGAAGAAGCACATTTTCAAATGTGTGTTTGTGGGGGGAGGGAGGGGGGGCTGGAACCAAGATTTCTTGCTTTGTGAAGTCAAAATGAGACCATGGAACTGAAAACGTTTCCAATGAATATAGTCGGTAACTACTAGTTTCAAGTTTTTTTGTTTGCTTTCGTTTGGCTTTTTCGATGCATATTTTTATAGACTTGCCCCCCCCCCCCCCCAAAAAAAAGAACAGTAGTGGACAGAAAATACCCTCAATGCTTTTTTTGTATTTGAAAAGTTTATATTGTGTTGAATTTGTTAATGTAGTGAATCCAAGGGGGAGGGGGGGGGGTGAGGAGTGGCACGGCCTTATAAAATTGCCCATTTTCATCTATTAGAACAACTCCGTTTCTTGTTATTACAAGTGCGGTGCCTCATTCCTTTTCTTAATTAAAAGTGCCTCATTGTTATTTACAAAGTAACCTCTTGTTGCCTGTTTTTGTTTCAAATACGAATTTGTGGTACCGAATGTGCAAAGACATTGTGGTTTTGCAACTCCCAGTGCCCATTTATAAGTTTGTTCCCCCATCCCCTCCCGATCACAAGTTAAACCCTTTTCCGCACCACCCATGCACCCCTGTTAAAGGAAAAGAGAGATGCCAATATAAATCGGTGACATTAGTCCACCAAAAATTGCGCAATAGTAATTATGAAATTATACATCAAGTTTACAAATGCAACAAACCAATGCAACAAATTTGTGGGACACAATATATTTTTTGTTTATGGAGGATCAAAAGGAAACAGTGGTTAATGATTCACTAAGTAGAGTTAACCAATTGATTGCAAGCCACCCAGTTGGAACACTTATTTTCTTTACTGTACCGTCATGTCCCGCTTCAGAGCACTCGTAGTGTCAGTATGAGCACTGAGCAGTATGAACATCATGTTTCTCTCAAATAAAGGTTAGGAACTATGTATACTGTTAATACGAGTGCTTTGAAGCAAGGTATATGGGGGAGGACAGTTTAGAGAGGTATTATCATTAGGATCACATAAAGATTATAGGAACTGTTCATACTGTTAGTACGAGTGCTTTGAAGCACGATATGGCGGGACAGTTTAGAGAGGTATTATCATTAGGATCACATAAAGATTATAGGAACTGTTCATACTGTTAGTACGAGTGCTTTGAAGCACGATATGGCGGGACAGTTTAGAGAGGTATTAGCATTAGGATCAGATAAAGATTAGGAACTGTTCATACTGTTAGTATGAGTGCTTTAAAGCATTGTATTGGGAGGACAGTTTAGAGAGGTATTAACATTAGGAAATTGTCCCAACAGGCTTTGCAAACACATATATTATATAGTTACTTTAGTTACAATGATTGCTATACATGTAGGCCTATATGTGCGTCTGTAACGTTGCTTGGTGAGAGAGACATCCAAACCAAGAAATTACGTGTTTCTTGATTTGGAGACTTATGTAGTAAGAAATAAGTGTTTTTATTTGCTCTTTCTTGGTCTATCCGTTAATTGGAAACCAAGATTAAAACCGTCAAAACTTATCTATGAAGAATATGTTTGGTTTCAAATCCAATTAAAAAACAACCGTTCATCTTGTACACAATATCGTGTTTATCAAGGCCTAACAATTCACAAGTCCGTTTTTCGAGTAATAATGTTGATGTTGATTTTCATGTTGATGTTGATGTTGACTGAAATTTGGCTTGAAAATAATTTTTTATTACTATTTTAACTTATGAACTTAACCTATGTTTTCCTCCATTTTGCATCAAAGGTATGAATTCATTTAAAGTAGGCCGGCCTAAATTCACCTGTTTTTTCCCCCTGTTTTGTAGGCCTTTACTCAAGTATTCTGAATAAAAATAAATATATAAATAAATAGACGTTAAGTCCATCAAAGACTGACATTCCAACCGAGTTTTAGCATCTTCTGGTTTTCTTTGGTTTTCCAACGTTTTTTGTAATGTCGTCACATCTCAAGAGCCGTTTGGTGTTTATCTATGCCTAACGGAGAAAGTACAGTCTTATCATTTTTGTTTCTAGTCTTAAATTCAGTCGTTTGAATTATTTATCACGTATTACAATCAGCTTTTTGAAACGCCAAATGCCAAATATATGAATTATTTCAAATAGGCCGACACAAAACTATCTGTTGTATTGAAAGGTGTTAACAAAATGATATGTGTCTTCTGATTCAAACAGCCTATCGAAACCCTTCATGCATTATGTTTTTTGTTCTTCAAAATTTTGTGTAACCTGTAGCGATATCTCAGGAGATGTGTATCCATGCCAACGGGAAAGTACTTTCTTGTCAATACTGTTTTGAAGCAATGACTTGTCGTATTTCAAGTCTTAAACACAGTCGTTTGAATTATTAATCATGTGTTACAACCAGCATCTTCTTTTTTTTTGTATTTCTACAAATTTTTGGGCAAAATTCATGCATATTTCCCTTGTGAGCCGTAATCGCTTTATTCCAATAATCCGTTAGCCCAACCGCACACATCAAAATGTGTCACGTAACTTGTTGACGTCACCAGGATGCCATGAAAAAAAAATGATTCAATATTTTGTGTAAAAAAAAAGCGAGAAGAAGATATACATCTATTGAGCTCAAGTTTCGTGCAGAGATAATAATCAATGTTGACATTTTTCGGTAACAGATTAGATAATAAATGAGGAAAATAAAAACTTCCACTTCAAGAAATCTTTAAGCACAATTTGTAACTGTAAAACACAATTTAATTAGTATCTGCATGTGCGTAAATTGCTGCGAATAAAATATTAACTTTCTTCCTTGTTTAACATGAACTAAACAGTCCTGGATGTTTTAAAGTACAATATTTACTGATTAATGAACCGCCCAGGGGCATATACGTATATACCTTCAAGTATCTCTTGTATATTAAGAAATTTATCAGGATATAAATCTGTATAATTTAGCTTCTCGGAATATGAATAATTTTGTGTAGAACAGCTGAACCCCAAACTTGAAGCTCTTATACAACGATGAAATCTGCTTCAACTCTTCGTAAAATTGTACGTAAAGAATCGTTTGGGTATGCATATAAACCTAAAAGATGGTTATGTGAATACACGTAATGGTTATGTGAAAACATGTAAGGCATTGCGGCACCAAAGGCGAGGAGAGGGGGGAGGGGGGGGGGGGGGAGAGCGGGCGGGCGGCTCAGGGCGGAGGCATGCTGAACAAATGCCACACTCTAGAAATTCTGGTGCCGCCGATGCCTGTAAGAATAAACGAAAAACCTACAAGTTTACCAGAATTAATTGTTGCATTGACTTACTGTACACACTAAATCGTCAAATTGAATGCTCATTTTTCCTATTTAAAAAAAAGAAGTTTGTCAAATTTCTTATAAACCAATCTGTTGCGTATCTGAAGTGATTTGCGCCATGATGGTCAACTTATGTGTTTATTTATTATTCCTCTCTTCTTAGAATTGACATCTGAGGCTACAACGATGTTCATAAATGCATTTAGAAGTGAAGACACTATAGCGCACAATATACATTAATAAATGCTGCAAGACAAATCCTACATGGCTGCAAACAGAAACAAATGGATCATCGGAACGAGATGGAAACAAATCTAAATTTATTACTTCTATCAGTATATCTTATTCAAAGACGATGCTTTGGAGGCATATATTGCAAGTATCTATAACCTATAACCAAATCAGTCGACTTGAATTCATCTCTATAATTCTTTTCTAATCCCGCTATTTTTACAGACAATTATATAAACATACAATATCTTAACACTACCTTTCTCGTTTTCACCTGGATATATCATTTAATGTTATAACTCGAACGGCATTATTGACTTGTTATTATGGGTTATCGATTTATTGATTATTGACTTGGCTATATATAGAGAGCGTTGAATATCATCTATGTTGCACGACACATTCAAAATGGCGACCACCATCGGTCAATCAGCAGCAAAAGAGAACTCTTCGTCACAGGATCCTTTCGATGATACGTCCAAAATTATTCTCGTGACTGTCTTATCATCTTTGTGTTTGATAAGTATCATCGGTAACTTGATCATATTAACCGTCATCGTGAAAACTCCTCAACTACGAAATTTGACGCATATTCTTGTCGCTAATTTATGCATACTGGACTTAGCCTGTTCCGTCCTGGCCGTACCGATATCGATAATCAGCATTTTAAAGGGTGAATGGATCTTCGGGGATGTATTCTGTTTTGTTAATGGATACATGCATACATTTTTCTGCACTGGATCAATACTTACATTGAGTATCATTAGCATTGAACGTTATATCTCTATTGCTCACCCTCTCTCGTACACGTCCTATTATAGGAATCCAAAAGTTGGTTTAGTCATCGCTTACATCTGGCTTCAGTCTGCAACGTTAGCCCTACCTCCTCTGGTTGGTGCAAACAGTTACGTATTTAACAAACATCGGGGACACTGCTCATTTGAATGGGAACAAACGGTCAGTCATATAACATTCATTGTAATGCTTGGTAGCTTGTGCTTTCTGCTACCGTCTGCTATTCTTTTAACCATGTATTGCACAGTGTTGCGTATTGCGCGCCAAACGACAAGGCGTATCTGCCCTGAGATCACGGAGCACGGTAGAGTGACCTCAATCGTAGAAACAGGTGGAAAGTCAGATCAAAGAGGATCCCAGGCCCGACCCACAGATCAAACTACAAGCGGTGATTCGAAAGCGATTAAAATTATACTGCTGTTGCTATGCGCATTCTTCATTAATTGGACACCGTTTTTCGCGCTCAATGTTTACGGAACTATACGCGGAGAAGTAAGCAATGTGATGTGGTGGGAGGTTTGTTCGTCATGTCTAGCTTTCAGTTCATGCGCCATTAACCCAATTCTTTATGGATTACTGAATCGTAATGTGAGACAGGAAATTCTGGAGAATATCGATTGGATGAAAGATAAACTCTGTGGAAACGGACAACGAGATACGATGGAAGACAATTTTGGTTCTGAAGACTTTTTCCAATTTCTCGAAAGAACAAATACGATGAGAAATACGAAACTTACAGACTTAGAAATCTCCGATTATCCGGGCCAATCAGCAATTGACACGTGAACTGCAACTGATTTTTCACTTTACTTGTTTCTCTTTAATTAATGCCATCATTATTGATCAGCATTGATCTTAAATTTAAGGACACAACAAAATTATCATATAGGTCAGGATATATATATATATATATATATATATATATATATATATATAAATGAAAATCGTAATGAGTTGGAAAATCAAGAACAGTGAAAAAACTTTCAGCCTCCACCGGGATTCGAACCACGGGCCTCCCGCTATATATATATATATATATATATATATATAGTGTATTTAGAGCTTAAGCCTATATCGCTAAGCTCAACATGAATTTACTGATATGTTAATAAACGACATTTTGGACTTCATTCAAGTCGTAATGATTATTTGCTGCTCTTAACCGACTGTCTTTGTTTGCATCGTTTATGTGTGTGTTTGTGTTCTTATTTGGATGGGATGGGTTTATGAGACGATACGAGAAACCCCTTACGTCACGTACCTATAGAACACCCTCGGTAGAACATGCGTAATACAACGTCTTATAAGGTGATCTATATGTCTGTAATGATTACTTAATGCCTGGATTAATTTTAAAGCACTTGAAGATATGAATATGCAAAACTGCCCATAGATCATAGGCATGTGATATTATCAACTAAATGAGACAATCTCTGGGACTTTTCACGCTTCTCGATCGGTAAGGTTAACCATGGAGGTAAAAACAGACCTCCATGGGTTAACATAAGGTTCCATCCAAAACCATTGATATGCATGTTAAACTATACAGTTGAATACAAATGGTGAAATGTTTGGGGTACGGTATTTTTATACAAAAATAATCGAAGAAATAATTGCCGTCAACCATTTCCTTGTAACATCTTTTTGGGCTGTTTCGAATGAAATACATAGGGCTAAAGAGTGATCCCTTCTTACATGGTATCATTGGTATAAACAAAGGTGCTGTGACCGGGTGTCCACATCTCTAAGGTCACTCAATTATGTCCATGGCGATAGGCTGTTAGCTAATAAATTTTTGCTCTCATTCATCTTTTCTCGATCATTTTTGCGGTTCATGATTTGGAGATTGCTATTACTATCAAAGATTGGATAATGTGCAGTAGTTGGGTTGTGGTTATACGGCGTAACTCTCTCGTACATATTCTAAACTACCTTTCACTTTGCGCGTGCGCATATCAAATCATGCGACAACTTTATGAAACCGTTTGTTTTTGGTTTTCCTTTACACCAGGTGGTTGGCAATTAATTGCCTACGTGGGGGCAAAAGAAATAGTAGTTGGGCAAAGAACCAACTGGGAGATATAAAATCGCACTACAGGCCTACATATATTGAGTAATGTGCAGCTTAGGCACGCAGGGTGCTCAGTTCGAGGGCCTTTAGCTTCCGTAGGGCCTATACCCGACTAGTGCCTGTCGAATTGGAAACTTTGGCGCTTCTTCGAATTTCGTCCAACGGGCCGCTTATTAAGTACCCTTGGCGAAAGATGACCGTCTTTGGTTGGCCAAAGAGGACTTTCATGGTCAAAAGTTGTCGCAATACATGGTGGCAGCCAGGGGCGTATCCTGGACTTTAAGAAGGATGGGTATGGCTAGTGGTGTCGTTAAAGCCGACCCACTTTCAAGGTCTTTGCAAATGAAGTAGAACGAACGGTTACATTTAATCTGAGGGACACAAAAGTTTCTGCATAACATTTTAAGTGTTAAAACCTCGATGTTAAGAAACAGCCAATGGTATATCGTCACTGTTAGACTGAGGGGTTTCAGATTATGTGTGAACAGCACATAGTCTGGATAGAATGGCGCAAACCTACAACCAGACACATTATACAGCTCCATTGCATAGATATTATTTAGTCGAATATAATGTCCAAGTTAATTTCGAATACATGCGGACATGATACGGATCTAATTTCCGCATATGTATTCCAATCAGAATTCACAATTCTGGTTAATACGTCGTCTATAATTCCACTATTCACATAAGCTTCAAATTTAATGGCCTCATAGAGTAATTGATGCGTATACGTTCACCAATTCATGTACATAGCTACATAGGTACACGTAGGCTAAATCCATGCAAACTTCGATTCATGGTCGAAAAACCGAATTCAATATTCGAGTAGCGCGGGGGGGGGGGGGGGGTGGGGTACAAGGCAGCAGTCGGAATTTTCTGGCTTCAAAACCCATCCAGTTGAAATTTCAGACACTACCCCCCCCCCCATCCAATCACCAGGCATTAGCTACGTCCCTGGATATAGATATACACAAATATAGACCGCATTGACGTATATCTATATCTTATACGTTTTAATCATTTGCTATGCATGAGCAAATCGGTCCCCGGAGAAATGTATCCTTTGAATGTTAGCTTGATATGTATTACAATTTACTGGGCGGAGATAAACGAAATATCAAGGGATCTAATTAATAATGATATTATTATCATCATTATATCTTCATCAAATTACGTAATATGTTATTGAACTCATTATCAAGCTGTCCATTGAGGTTCATTTGTAGTTTTAAAACATACTTGAGATAACTCAGAATATTTTCCTATGTAAACTATATTTCGTATACTTCCTGTGCCGGAAAAAAACAGGAAAGTCATTTGTCATTCGACACAAATATGCCTATCGTTTAGGACTAATGACTTGAAGCAAAACGAACAAGAAATGGTTGGATTCATGGACTGTGTGACTTCTCATCAGAAAAAAAGAAGCCTCTTGAAACAAATTGTGTTGATCATGGGCGGCGATCATGGGGGAGAGGGAAGGGGGGACATGTCCCCAAATATTTTAGGTGGGGGGGATATAATATCTAATATCCCCCCAATATTTGGTGGCATAGTTTTTTTGTGTGGCAATAAATAGAAAATAATGCGTGAGATTATTTATCCAAATCATATTTGGCGGTGGCTAAAACTTCATCCAACACATGCTGGCATGAGGTAAATGACTATTCGTGGTCGTTTCTGTGACCTGTGACCGTATAGCATGTTGTCACTCATGATTATTATCATATTGTCTGTACATCTCTTGTGTATGAGTGTATAAGTATGTACAATCATATATAACATCGATATGGGTTCACTGGGTTTCCATTTGGCCTGTTTCCCTACAAGATTTCTAATCGCAGGCGCGTAGCCAAGAGGCGAAGGGGAGACCGCCCCCCCCCCCCCTCGAGCATAAATTTTTGCATTTTATTATGATATCGAAGTTTTATAGTAGCCGTTATAAGAGGTTTTAATATTTGTACACCAATAAATTAACTGTGTCTGAAATTTTCGAAAATTCCCTCGTGCAGTTTTGACCGGTCTGTTAGGGGTTGAAGGGGGTTTTTCTATATTGGTTGTCCATAGATGAAATTTCGTGCAACATTATGTGTATGTTTTGAAGTGAATTATTCAAATTCTGAACAAATAATGGGCTTAAACCTTGAAAAGTGGGGCTGACGGGTATTGTGGGCCGTTACGTAGTATTACATACAAAAGCAATGATCCACAGGAGATGTGATGAGGTCGAACATGATGTGTGACTGGTGACAATCTTGAAAAAAGTTATGGATGAAAAAGAACTATTGGGAATACCTTGGTTCTCAGGCAAAAGTGTACATCTGGTTGGTCATTTTCAAGCCCGAGAAGTGCCATTTCCGGTGACCTGGGGGGCTATCAAAACCAGAAATTTTCTTGTACGCTTCGCGCCAACCAATGGTGGCGCTCCGCTTGATAGTAATTCGCCCCCCCCCCCGGGTTAGTAAATCCTGGATACGCGCCGGTATATATATATATATATTTGTTCAGAAGCAAATGTCCCCCCTCCCATTATTTGAAACAAATCGCCGCCCCTGGTGTTGATACTTGAAAGTATTAGAATTACCTTGAATATTTTTTTTCTGCCGGTACGTTGTATAATTTATCATACTATAACATTGCAATGAATATTCATCACCTCTGTGTAGATTTTTCATCTTTTTCAGTGTTTACCATTTTATCTTTAATTGCTTTAATTGGTATCCGACTTTCGTTCATGTGTTATAAAATGTAAGCCACTTGGAAGAAAGTTGGGGTGCAGGTAGGGGTGGGATCGGGTGGTGGATGGGAGGAGACACGTTCTGTCCCCATGCTCCCAGCGGTCACTGCCCCTGTATATATTAACGATATTTTCAAATATTTTCAAATACATAATAGTATGTGTGGATAGATATACGTTGGTTTATATCTTATGTCGACCTAAAATGGAGATGGTGTGTCATTTCTTAAAGACGACAATCAGTTTCCATAGGACGAACAGAGCTTTCAGAAAGTGGAAGTCATTGAATGAAAGTTGTTCTGATTACTTGTTCCGAGAAATCTCGTCATATGCTTACAGAATAGCTAACGAGGAAAACCTTCTGAGAAGTGGATCGCACCGTGCTACAAAACAACTAGACCATCCATGTACTGTCTCATATATTATAGCACTTATTTTTCTTTGGCATATTTTTTTATAGCCGTCTCCCTTGACAACCTGCAAATTTCTGGTGGGGGAGGGGGGAATTTCCTCATTGTCTTAATGTATCAATTTGGCTTAAATAGTGCGAAAAAGTGTGTCGCGAACTCCTACACAGTGAGTCAGTCCAAGTACAAACTTGGTGGGTAGGTAGGTGCCTGATCATGTTAACATGTGCCTGCTAGATTGACGACGTCATAAGCCAAAGATCACAAGTCGAAGCTCAAGAAACCTCAAAATTCTTGTTATCTCCAAATCAGAGCTCGGTTTTCCCTAGCTTTTCGGGGTTGTTCATCAAAGAAGATTTCTATCATACAAGATAAACTTGATTCGGGGCATTATTTCAATAAAATTTCTTTGCAAGGCAAATGGTTTGAGATTATGGCATAATATAAAGTGTAATTGAAATGCGAGGGACAGCTAACTTTCTTTTCTAAGATAGGCCTATATGGGAATTATACTGACAATCCATAACAGCGATCGGCAAAATTTTACACCCACATCAGCAAGGATCTTCCATGAGGTGTGAGCCACAACATACCAGACATCACCACAGAATCGATAATCAAAACAGATGAATGTTGGCAACTTGATGTTGAAAAACACGGAGTTATTCGATCCCAGCCTTTAGGCTCCGAAAACTATAAATAATTTTTCCAACGTCCGGAAAAATCCTGCTACCCCCGAAATTTTTGCTGGACCCATTTGGGTGGTGGGGGTGGGAGGGGGTGGGGTGGGGATGAGTGACTGCCCATAGTTTGCGGAACGTCGATCGATAAGACGATTTCGAAACAACAAATGAGACAATAAAATGGAATGACGAAGTGAAGTTGTAATGACATTTATATTTTACTTTCATTGCGTAATGATTTGTAAACGTTTTAATTCGTGCGTAAGGTAAAACCATTGGCCAGGGGTTAATTCACACGTGATACCAATATGCAGGCATAATCTATCAAACCTATTGTCTATACATGTAAGGGTGTAACACTAATATAATATAGTCCTATAAAATAGAAAATAAAACCTTGGTTTGTACCGTTCAATCTTGGAAATGAACATCTTTAAAATCTGTTTTATTCTAAATTTTATTCTAAAGTCATGCGGATTTTTTTTTTTGTCTTCCTTGTTGTCAACTTCGTTGTCAGGTTTTAAACTATATGCCCTTTAATGCATGTTAACAACGCGGAGACATATTTAAAGCAAAACGTGAATATGTGGTGGGAGGTGGAGGGGTGGGGGTAGGGTGGGGTGGGGGAGGGGTGTGAGAGACAGACGGACAGCCTCGATGGTATTCCTGGCTTAGGAAAAATTGTGCTTGTAATTGCAAATATATAACACACCAGGCAGCAAATATCCTTGTTTCGTTACCATAGCAATTGGGCAAACATACCGTAGGATTTACCCATGCATGGGTTATATCTAAACCTTACAGTCTCATTTGCGCAAATGAAAAATTGGTCACTGCAATTTAACTTAGTCTCATCAATTATGTCGTGAGGCGCGTTCCTTGTAGATAGACAAATATGCGAATCTTGTGGGTAAAAGTTAGTGGCGCTATTACATTAAACTTGACGGGAAGCATTGGTAATTGCTTAGGTTATTTTGTATTTTGTAGTTAGTAACATTCACAAACAGATATGAGCAAAATCAATTCAGTCTTCGTAAAAGACTCAGTTTCTTCTTTTAAGGGATAACCGTTGTTTTCTTTTTGTCTGAATTTGTTTAAAAAACAAACATCTCTTTCGTGGTTTAAGAGTGTATAATGTGCTGAATATAAGTTTTAAAAAAAAAGTGAATTTTTTTTTCTTCAAAAAGCAAAATTATTTACAGAGAGATTTCTTTTCCAAACTCCGATTACTATAACAAATCAAAGCTGTCATGGATCAAGTAAAATATTTAAAAAGATTGTAAACGCTATTTACGCTAACTCAGTCGAGTTCTATGGGAATATAAGATTTCGAAATTCAGTTTTTGTTCCTAACCATTTTCTTCAGTTGCAATTAAACAGGACTTTTGAGTTTCCTAAATATGTTAATACAAAACAGAAAATAAAAGTTACTCCACAAATTACTTAGTGTACTCATCAAACTCATTATAATAAAGTTGGTGTGTTTTTGTATATATTTATACTTTGTGCGAATGTTTACACTACTTCCTTTTGAAATACAAAATTGTTATTTTCTTTCAACAAAACGAGGTAAACAAAGTATGTTATACCAACAACAACAAAAACCAAACCAAAAAGTTACAAAAAATACTACCAACTACTAGTGTATTTGTATATAAGTTTAGCGGTAGGAAACATGTATAAAGGTATAAAAAATTGTATGTACACAAAACACCCTTAGCTAACATTTTACATAAACCGATTTTATAGAATTATGTTCTTGAAGTTATTCTTCTGTGTTTTTCATGGAAAATCAAATTCCTATGAATTTATTAAAAAAGAAAAGTCAAACCAAGCATTTCATTAGACTGAGTGTATACTCTAATGAAGTCGGCAACGTATGACGTCATGATCACGTGGGTACTAATCTGCTGAAAACGCACGTGACTCTCTAACGTCTCTGATTGTCAGTTAAGGTCATTTGAACTGCATTAAAATTAAAGTATGCTAAAACTTTCAAAGGTACTTTGAAGAACTTAGTCCGACTTTTGTATGTACACAAAACACCCTTAGCTAACATTTTACATAAAACCGATTTCATAGAATTATTTTCTTGAAGTTATTCTTCTGTGTTTTTCATGGAAAATCAAATTCCTATGAATTTATTAAGAAAGAAAAGTCAAACCAAGCATTTCATTAGACTGAGTTGTATACTCTAATGAAGTCGGCAACGTATGACGTCATGATCACGTGGTTAATAATCTGCTGAAAATGCTCGTGACTCTCTAACGTCTGTGATAGTTAGTTAAGGTCATTTGAACTGCATTAAAATTAAAGTATGATAAAACTTTCATAGGTACTTTGAAGAACTTAGTCTGACTTTTGTTATTCTCAGCAGGTGTGAAAGTGTTTTGAGACCTGAAGTGAAATGCTTATCAAAACACATGATCAAACCAAATGTCTTCAGTATACAGTAGCAAATGGTTTACTTGGTATTAAATTGGTACATTTAGACTTAATTTCCAATCAATCATAACAAATATTTCCGTGTTTTATGTATTGCTATGAGCTCATTTGGCATTACAAGGAATGTGTATACATTCAAGTTACAACCACGCTACAATTTTGCAGTGGTCTATCCTGTTTGTTGTTGTTTTTCTATTATTTTTTTTACATTTTTTTTCATTAAGAGTGATAAGACCTACCACTATTACTACTACTACCAATTTACTTTCATTTTCCATATAATTTCAATCAATTTGATAAGGATGGGAATGTTGGGGGCTTGGAAAAGAGGAGATGCCTGGATTCACCAACCGTCAAAATTGAACAAGAGAAGAACACAAGGTTCTTTCGTAAGGAATGATTCATACATCGGTAGGTTTGGTACCTCCTATGGCATTCGCGTACGATGGCGGTGGATAGGACTGGTACGGATATTGGTGACGTGCTTCCGCTACACCAATTCCGCGATTGATATCCGTTTGAGTCCAGCGAGGGGTGGTAACTTTCTGGAAACGCTGGTGATATAAATATTAAATATATGTATAAAAATATGGATACATTTGTAAAACTAATTTCTTATCTTTTTGGTTAAGGATGTTAATTGTATTAATTACGACAGTTACGCCTTCTTTACATTGTCTAACAAATGAGGGCATAACGTTACCATAGCTACTGTCAGTGGGTAACGTTAACATTCAATGCAAAGAAGAAATATTTCTACAACAACAAAAAATGAAAAATTGTAATGAAAGTACAGATAGAATTTTTTAAAGCTTAGCAAACATTCCATTTGTGTCAGTTTTTAGTACAAATAAACAAGATGATCATATAATAGCTGTTAAATGATGCTTTTGATGAGAATTTTCCCAGATACCAACACATAGACCCGCTACTATGGAGTAGTGGAAGGTTTAGCCAATCAAAACAGCCTACTATCAATCTGCTATATCTCGAATTATGGGCAAGATATTGAGATGGGAATATTATTTGTCTACTTAATTTTATTTTTATGAGGATAACATTTTTATGATTGTGAATAACAGGAGGAGAGAATACGATCAATGTTCCATTGGAATTTTCAGCTGTGTTAGGTGCGGAAATGACTTATCTTTGGAGAGCATGCATGGTATAGACAGGGGCAGTAGAAGAGGGTTTCAACCTGGTGGGAGTGGAAGGGCACACACTTCGAGGGAAAGTGCGGGGATATGTGTCTTTGACTAGAGCAAAACACAAAACTTAAAAACCCAGTTTTCCCCAAAAGGTAATCCCCCGTGGAATCCGTAAACGCAAATTAAATATTTTCATGTATTTCAACAACAGAAGGGAACAACCTAATTACAATTGTTTGCTTATTATTTCAACAGCGTTATATATTTTTCTATTTTCAACGAAAAGGAGCTTTTAAATTAAAATAAAAAATCAGGAGGGGTAGGGGTACATTTTATTACCAAAAAGGGCACTATTTATTTATGAAAAAAAAAATGTTCCATAAGGTTTCTTTGGTTCCAAAAAAACATAGACGGAAAAAAGATATGATATTAAAAAATATGATAATTTACTAAAAATATGATACTAAAAATATGATATGATATGATAAATATAAATATGATATGATACTCAAAAAAAGGATATGATATGATACTAAAACAGTAAAATGATTGTTGCAAAAGAAGACTTACTTCCATGATGGAACCCTCAGTAACAAGTAAAATGTAAACCATGTAGATAGGAACACAGATCATTGAACTCAACCCGAGCATCCATCCGATAACATAGCCCCATGTAGGATACTTATAACCTTCGTAAGTAAGAGGCTTATGTTGGATGAGACTGAAGAAGAAAACGCCCTGAGGAAGAAAAATGGAAAGAATGTTACAAATGACCTATACATGTCACCTACACCCCACCCCTACCCTAAACCGCACACAGGGGGAAAATAGCACCAGACAGTCCGAGTGACGATATATAGGCCTATATGCATACTTTTCATTGTTTCAAAGGTCACCAGTCATTTTTATCTTAAGTCAAATCTAAGATTATGTGCTTACTATTTACATAAAATGCAAACTGTTTCTGTGACATTTTGGAACATGAATGACTGCGTGCGAAGGGGGGGGGGGGGGGGTGGGGAGGGGGGAGGATGGGGGAGGTTGATGACCATCGTCAGTCGGGCGAAATTGTTAAGTAGGGGATATTTTAATATTCAGCCGGGAAAAATCAGACCACTGCTTAGGGTTTACAACCTCCCGTTCTAACCTGACAAGAATCAAGAGTATTTACTAGTAAAGCCTTTCGGATTAGAGCTAATAATATCCCTAATTTACAGTCCCAATATATGCTATATAAGCTATTTCCAGGGGGCAGGCACTCCTCTGAGGTTACTCCTCTGAGTCTAATGTTTGTGACTTGAATCAGACTCGGACCGCTGACATTTGTTAACCATTGTTTTACATTTTTAGAATATGTTGTGTGAATGTTTCCATCGTTCTTCCTTGCATGTTTGATGTTTAACACTAATTTAAAGTTCGTTTTTTTTTTGTTTCAAATGAGATAATTATCAGTCCAGTCTCTTCTTTATCCAATCATTGTAAATAAAAAATTGTGAATGCGTAAAATGGTAGAGAAATATTCCACCTTATATCTCTCAGCTGAACTCTCAACTGAAGTTCCCTTCGCATTAAATAGAATGTATGTCCAAGGTTTCAGTATTTCTTTAAAATATTTTGAAAAGAGTGAGAGAGGATGGGCAGGAAAGAGCGGGATAGTTTTATAATAATTTAAAGAAAACACCAACCCAAACCATCATCTTAAGCTTATATACGACAGAGATCTTTGTGGAAAACAACTCCCCCCCCCAAAAAAAAAAAAAAACATAAACAGCTAAGAAAAAAATATTGTTCCACTTTGGAGATATCATATATTATTAGCTTGTAAATCTGTGTGATGTCATAGTACCACTATAGGATCTGAAACTTTTTACTTTCTCATTTCTTATGTTCAAGGTAGAACAATGTTACCAGTGTTATAACAGCGTTGCAGTGTAACAGTGTTGTAGTGTAACAGTGTTGCAATGTAACAGTGTCGCAATGTAACAGTGTTACCAGTGTTAACAGTGTTGACGATAAAAATCACTGCCATCGTTTGATCATATGAACAGGCTTCAATATGTGAGATTTAACATTTGCAAAACCCATCCCCATTACGGAAAAATAAACATTAGTATAAATAACGCACAAAAAAAAAATAAGAAAATGAAGCACATGTGGCTCGATGATGTCATATTTAGACTTGATCAAGTCTTCAGCCTTATGTCTATTAAATCTGTAATATCTCTCAAACGGAATATTTTTTCCTTATAACTGTTCAGGTAAGTTATTCATGAGAGCTATACCTCTATCACATAAATCATTAATGATGGTTGGGTTTGTTGTGTCTCATATAATCTACTTACGACGCAAATAATAGGAGTGAAGACGACCCAGGATAGCTTCCACCACAGGTACGGTCGGAAGCCCAACATTGTCTCCAAATTGTCGTAGAAACGATTTACTCCTGCAGACAACAATATGTATGATGTTGATAAAATATTATAACAACTTCTAGCTACCGATTACGGTGAAATCGGTTCATATAAGCAGATATCGCCATTGTGCAAGCGGAACCCTTTTTATAAACAAATTTAATTCACCCAATATGAAACTTACAACAACATATATTATTGTTCTAATATTTACATTATTTTACTAAATAAGTGGTTAAAACCTGAGTTTCGTAGACGTAAACATCCACATAGGTACACACATAGGTATACACACATAGGTACACACAGTGGGAGTGTTAGCTCAGTGGTTAACGCCGGTGCCTTTTAATCATAAGGTCCCCGGTTCGAGTCATTCCCAGAGTAATGTATGTCGTCCAGTTACAGAGTTGTTGACAATTGACAATTCATAATCATGGACGTTAAATATTAATCTAGAAGACTGACTTCGGTCAGCTTGCGGCTTTGATAAGCCAATGAAGGCTTCTTCGCGAATTCCTGCTTACAGGAGGATCTAAAATACATACATACACTTTTACAAAACTGAATTTAAATAAAAAGTAAATATGTTGTCGACATCACAATTAATTAATATGTGTTATAATAGTTTGGTTTGTTATTATTACCGTAGCACCAAGCAATTCCAATTGTCTGGAAGAACATAAGGAACAGAAGACTGGTCCCGCTAGCAGAGTAAGCGTTGAAAAGTTCAAAGACATAAACGCCGCCCTGAGAAAAGAAAATCACGATAAATATACTCTGTTTAGTTTGTAATATTCTCGGTTACAAACTTTCACCATTTATCCCAATGTTTCTTTATTTTTGTCCTGTAATACCGTAAGTGGGGATTAAAAACAATAATGAAATGATTAATGCGTTGAATGCACTGACGATGTCATGAGAGTTCGTTGGAATATGGGCGGAGGAGCGTGAGGGGAGAGAAAGCATCCCGAACGGGCAAATATTAGTAGTTTCGAAACAGAACCGATCGATCAAGGCTAATAAGTCAATTTAAAATAGGGTATTATCGCATCATGAAGAAAAAAATCGAAACGTAAGGAAACGCAAATAGTATAAATAAAGTCATCAGGAAACAAGTTTCTGTCCCACTAAAACTACCAAGTTAATCTTTCTCAGACGAACGCGATCCAAGAAAAAAAAAGGTAAATAAATAGAGGGCGTACTCGGACAATAGTTGCATTTAGTTTTCAGTATGGTATCCTGACATTCCCAAACTGGTAATGATGCTTGGCTTTGGTATTACAGGAGCAAGGGACCAGGTCTGACTATTCGCTCTTTGACACGTTCTGCCGATAAACTTGAAAAGTCTTCACGTAACGTGAACGTGGACACCAATGAAACTTGTTTTGAAAGTAACACAATAAACGAAAACTGCGAGTAATGAAAAGGGTATATAGGTTTAACCTATACTTTCATTAAATAAAATCAAGTAATAAAAATGAGCCATCATGATAAAACAAGGAGTACCGGTATGGGGGATAGACTTCCAAATTTAATACCCATTCTCGTCATAAGAACTAGCATCGGGCGCAAAATTAACAGAGGGACCAGAAGTGGTGATAATGAAATTCAACAGCTCCCATACATCCCTATCACGTCCCCATAATAGAAAATAAAAAGTTATTTTGGACAACTGGATGACAAGCAAATAATCTTTCTTGTCACAGTTTGCCCAGACCGGTACGCTGGACTTATTATGGGATGGAGCGTTTGCTAAATATGTGGGCCTTTCTTCTGAACACCATCCTGTGGGAGAGGTCAATTTTTGTACAACAAAGGCTGCCTAAATGCAGAAATACCATATCATTTTTTGGCGGGTTACATTTCACGCACCACGAAGGACCATCAGGAAAATGTGGACCTATGGAATAGTGGGGGGGGGGGGGGAAGGGGAGTGGTAGTGCGTACGTGCCTGGTTTCCAATATGATAAAGCTTATTGTCCTGTTGTCATAGTGATACGTACCTGAGTAACCATGGAGAGACCGATGAGGTATGAAATCAAACACGTGATGGCGATGAAGATTTCTTTGTGTTTACGGAGATAACGAGGCCATTCGTCGGTACAAGCTGTGATAAATCCTTCCATGCAGCAAAACTATTCGCAAAGAGAGAATATCAACTCAAATGTTAGTTTCTCAATAGGAAGAGGAGAAGGGAGGGGGGGGGTGTTCAGCAAAATCAACTTCCAATAGGCACATTCCTAAGCAGCATTTTACGTAGTAAGCCCCTCGTAGCAAGATAATAGATCAACCCATCTTATATATAATATGGTTACTAACATAAGGTTCCGACCATGTCAATGTACATTATATTTATAAAACAAAAATAGATAGCATATTGAATATTATTATGAAATTAAAATTAATATTATCACCTGACTGTCCAGACCGACGAAAAAGAACATGGAGAAGAAGAAACAGGACCAGAGGGGTGAGATGGGTAGTTGTGCGATGGCAGCCGGGTAAGCAACGAAGGCTAGACCCGGACCTATGAGAAATGGGGAGGGGATAAAGAAAAACAAAAGATATTGTGAAGATATGATGAGATACGAATTGACAAAAAAATCACCCGCAAGAACAATAGGCTTTGTTTTTGAATATGCATAATGACCCGGTGTAACTCTTAGTAAGTCTTTTTCGTGGCAGATGGGACAGGAAAGTTGTAATTTCATTAATTCTAGTAATTTCTATATTAAAACGTGCACAGACAAACGGTATGTTAAATCACTATTGTATAATTAATAAGGAAACTCATGTATGTATATGCAACGTCTATTCTCCTAAAGACAAATTTCTGTCAAAATATAATTTTTATATTGAGGTATCCAACCGTGTATGGAGGTATGTTGATATCTAATTTCTCATTTTTAAGTCAAAGGCACCGAGTAATCACATTGATAATTATTGGATCCAGTGTTCATTGACAGTTGTGATGTCATAGTGACGTCACCAAGTCTCTGTAGGATATTATTATGAGTTTTCGCCTGATGTACCTTTACGAGCCAGTACACGCAGTGGAGTGTTGTAATATCGAATTTCTTTGGAATGTATTTTCAGCTTCCCTGAATTTTAATTACATACAAGTAACGTTTTTTGCCGTTAACTTGAAGCGTAAAGAAAAAATAATGAGAATACCACTCGCGGCCACGTGTTTGATGTCTTGATGTTGAACTTTGGCCAGATGTCCAAGAGTCGAGAATATCACAAAGCCCGCGAAGAAGCTCGTTCCACTGTTGATGCAAGTCACGATCAGAGAATCTCTGCGAAGATTATTAACAAAAAAAGTATACCTTTGATATTTTCTTATAAAAACATCTAAAACAGCATCCTTCGACGGACATATATAGGATTGTAATGTATTATTTAGGCCGTGGTATATAAGATATCCCTCACATTCTGAATAAAGACATGACGATTTTTTGGCTTTTTGGTCGACGGAATTTTTTAGCTAGGAAGGTTAAAACTCACTTCTTCTGATTCGAGAGATGTTTTGTACAATTCACGATTGTATGAGTAACTGAATAAGGGTTACAGATGTTAGTAACATGTGAATGCGGATGTTTTCATTGGTATGGTTTTTATAACTTTTCCCCATTGCCCACGTATCCTCCGCGGCTTCTACCCCCCCCCCCCTTCCACCCCCACCCCCTCTCTCTCCGACCCGTTTTTACTCAGTCATCATAATATTGTGATTGGTAATTACTGAAATCCTATGACCATACTTTACTTTCAATGAGATTCGTATAAGTATATGGTGTCAAAGATAAAGTATATTGTGTGACTATATACACTGTACAACTGCTCGTACATACTTGCAATAAGCACAGTAGTTAACCGTATCGGTTAATTAATCTCCAAACGACCCGATTCTTATATACGCAAAGTATTCCAGGCTTACATAGTCTGCTGGCATGAAGTCTGGTAGTCCTCTGTACAGGTTTGATGTTGCTATTTGCTTTCAAGAAGTACAGACACTTCGGCCCGGGAGCGGGGGATAAGGGAGCGGAAGTGGGAGATAATGGAGGGGGAAGTGTATGGCAGTCCCGAAGCCCGGTCTGAATCAGAGGGACAACGAACAATCCATTGTAAATCTCATAATAAAGGCAAAATGAAGACTTCAAAAGGGGGTTCGGAGATATAAATGTCCACGAGGCCCTGGCTCTCAACAACACGTACCGTTGACGCTGATACACCAAATTAATAATACATTGGGAGCCGTGTTACATACCGTATTATGTTAGATGTTACGTTGCAAACAGAGATCAGTAGGTTACCTTTCTTATACATATACATACACTTTGAGTTATCGTTATTTATTTCATTATCATCATTATGTCTTTCAATTTTGAAAGAATTTAACGGCCTTATAAAGATACCAGTGTAAGATTAAGTACTCTCATACTGGTGCTTAGAGCCTTGTACTCTTACTCATGTTGTAGTACTCAAAATCGGGTATAATTATTTAATTTTCACGAATAAGACATCAGAGGGTGTAAACATTTTTAATCTGGTTAATAAGGCAATTTGTCACGAAAAATTTACCTATGTACGTTGTTGTCAAATTTATTGTAGCTTCCCAACGCCACAAGGCTCCCGAGTCCGACACCGTAAGAGAAAAAGATTTGGGTTACAGCATCAAGCCATACCTGTGAAAGAATTAAGAAACAACCTGATGTAATATTTCTTCACGTTTCCCTCCTCACCGTAGAATTATCCAGGATGAACCCTACCCACCCCCCACCTCGCCCCAACACACATACCATATCTGACACGATTAAAGAATTAGTCTTCTAGAATACAGTAGCCGATAGGCACCTTTTCATCTATTCCATTACAAGAAACGTCTTGCGCCCCCATTTTTTGAATTGATGGATACCAGTACACGTTGAAGCGACGGGGACTACGTACGTACCTGGGAATCACCGAGCCTGGTGAAGTTTGGTTTGATGTAGTACACGATGCCATCCCAGGCACCGTCCAGGGTAATACCACGAATCAGCAGGATGAATAACATGACGTATGGATACAAGGCAGTGAAATAGACAACCTATTGGAATAAAATGAGATAAAATAAATAAATACAGGTAGAACTTAGTCTAGTCCTTTAATTCTGACTGAAAATGGTTATAAAAGCTGGAGGGACAAATAAGGATTCACTATTTGTCGATCTGTTATAAGCAGGAGTCGCTATAAGTGCGTAAAATAGATTAATTCTGATCCCGGAGAATTGGTCCTTCGCTTTTGTCTTATAATTATGATGTAAAGTGTGAATAACAACACGAGCTACTCTTAGAAAGTGCGCCAAAAGTGCGCCAATCTTTAACGAAATAACTGTTTTTATTAGTCATATTTATCTAGGCGTGAGTATTATTCCAACAGCTGCTTTGATAAATTGATGCATATATATCCGCATTCCTCGTGCGATTTTTATTATCGCTTTTCTCGTTTTGTAGACATTATCTGTCAAATCATTTGTATAATCCAAGTATGACGTCACTACAATCTACGGTACCATTACGCCACACATCCCTGAATTTGTACATACATAGAATCAATACAGCTGCGCGTAGAGAGTTGTGTATGCATTGCAGTTGAATTCAGTTGTTACAAGTGTAACCAAGGGAGTGTCATATACTGCTATTTACTGGTGTAACTGTAGTGTTATTACTGGTGAAAACAGGAAGCTGTCACGACTGGTGTAACAAGGGAAGTGTCATTTACTTTGTAACCATGAGGTGTTATGCACTGGTGTAAACAGGGAACTGTCATGGGTGAAACTAGAGAGTAGTTATTTGGTGTAACCACGGAGGTGTTATTAGGCTTGCTGGTGTTAGCAAGGGATTGTTAACACTCACATGTAACCAGAGGGCGTTCATTATTGGTGTTACCATGTGGTTGTTATTATGACTACTGAAAATTGTTATAGATGCATCAACCTTGTTTGTCACCGATTGTCATGTAACGTATGAATTCCTACATTGCAATCAGCCCGTGTACGTATTCAGTAGTGTGTCGTAACGTTATATTGTCTGTAAAATTGTCATATTAAAAGTCATAATTCGCTCTCCCATTTCTTAATATTGTTTTAAGAAGGACGTGAAGTTATACGGTTGCGAAGTGTGGTATTGACAGACTGTTTTCGAATTTCCTTTGACCTTCAATTACCTTTAGACCGACGTTGCACTTACAATTGGCTTCCAGAATCAATATGGCCCGTCATTCCCTGTAGCTCAAACTGCCGTTTATTGCCATGTGTTCTCCGGTCATGTGCGTTTGTTTCATTCCCTTCACTAAATGAAACCAAGTTTAACAACTTTGAATGGTTTATTGAAGAAAAAAACTAAACGGTCATTGACCGGCCTAACCTAACCTATACGCCAAGAAGTCACCAAGCATGGACCAATCACAACAAAGAATTCACGTCGCTATGACTATGCGCTCACAACACGATGGTAACTAACTTACATATTTGGGAGTAAAAGGAAATCAGACAAGTGTAATTGAGAAACTGAATAGGCTTAACTTAAAAAATAAAAAAAATAAAAAATTAATGACTATTATGAGGGGAAAGACGACTTCTTGTTCAACACCATCTGCCGAGTAAAGTCCAAGACCTGAAACTTCGAAGAAATCACCCCAAAACATGTATCAAAAGTTTAATGATTTGGTTGATATAAATAATTTCAGTCCTTGCCCTGATGGAAATGGAAAATGTATAGGAGCCTCAATCAACGACACAACCTTATTGGGTTATCTCATTTTCTAGGAAAGCGACTTTGCGGTTTTTTTTTTTTTCAATTGGGTTGCTGTGCTCACTTATAGTCCCCTATAGCGACGTACGGTAGCTTATCACATTATTAAAGTAGAATCCAGGGTACGACTCATGAAAGACTCTACAGTCTAAGAATGATAGGCATTCAAAACACATTCTCTATTCCAGCTAGAACTGCATGTGCCTGCAAATACGCAGTATTGTAGTGCGCGTGAACAGTGGCGGAGCTAGGGGTATTGGTCAGGGGCGAGAATGGTCTGTAGGGGCGCTTTCGACACTATCTAAGCGGAGCGCCACCACAGGTTGGCGCGGAGCGTATATAAATTTTTTGAGTAAAGATACTCCCTAGATCGTCGGAAATGACCCTTTGCGGCCTTGCTAATTTGCAGATAAACGAAGAATAAATAGCTGTTAGAGCATTTTGTCAGAAAATTACACCAACAAAATGTGACAAATGTCAATAGGTAGATGAGAGCGCAATAAAAATGTCAATAATCGCGAATAAGTAAAAAGTGGTAAAGAGCTGAAAAGGGTGCCAGCAGTCCATTTGAGTCCGTCGGGGGGGGGGGGGCATCCGCCCCCTCACTGTATGGACGCTACGCCACTGCACGTGGAGTGCTTGCAGTATTAGGAAGAACTTTTCGGTTGTTCATGGTGTTATTTTTTGGGCGGACAATACACCAGGCAGTATAGTCATGAAGGTACCTACAAAGTGAGGCGCCAGTGATCGCCGTGACAGGCTCATAATAAGTTGGCTACGCAGCTAGAATCTGAAACTGCAAATGTACAGAGACTATATGAAACTTTAATTTTCAACGTCCCGTCATGTAGGTATCGTTCACTTGGCCAGTAATGCCAATATTGTAACGCGCACGCACACTACAATAAATACAGAAAATTTGCGAGGAATAAAATGATACTTTTAAGTTTGCTGGGTCAGCAAATATTCAATTGATACGGGTTTAGTTCCATAGTTTTCTTGTAAAAGATATCTGAAGTGAAATGAACACCCACATACGCACATAGCCACTTCGCATGCGCAAAGAAAGTCATGTGATACGGATTGGAAAGCAAACGTTGAACCTAAAGTACGCATTGACTGTGCATTAAACGTTTATAGGTAGATTTGCTTGATGACGTCAGCCCTCCGTTTGTTACATGTCGCTTCTTATAGCATAATTATGACGCGTGTTTTAGTCACGATGCTGTGCGCAAACATAATATTCTGTAAATAAATTGCAAATTTAAAAAAAAAATGGTTCAGCAAATGAACATGACCCTATCAGCAGCACTATCATAGTAACACGACCTACAAATTCTCTCTTTGTGATGCGACACTATAAGCAAATTTAAACTTGTAAAAACGGCCACTTTGGCGGAGTTGAGCCCCATGGAGAACCGAATCGCACGAACTCTTTCGGATAGAAATCTAGGTAGATTTATAACAAAAACAAAAACAAACCGAGCGAAGACAATGGAAAGAAGGCTATTTTTTCGCCTTTTCATATTTTCATGAACTTTAATTGAGGTTAATACAATTTTGACTCGGACTGATTTGGTCATTTCTAATTTTTCTTACTTTTTTTGCTGGTGTGTTCAAATTACATCACCCATCGAAAAGGTCAATACAAAAATGTGCATCTCAAGGACGGATCAAAACGACAGTAACTTTAACTTGGATTCGATTGAAATAAATTCCAGCTATAATCCTACCTTTAGGTGATTTCTCTTCTCCCTAAACTTGACTCTCGTTGACAGATTTGATTATATTAAGGAACAATGCAAAGGTTCAATAAACTCTGTCAAGTTTGACTAAGCCGTTCACCAGTGTACCTCTTACATTTCAAAGGGATATTTCTGTGGTAGATAATGCGACAGTTACAGAAGAGAAACATATTTCTACACTTTTACTGTTGAAAAGATTGTTTGAATGTAAACAAATGTTATACCAGATGCTTCCTTTTCCTACAGTAAGTGGAGCACATTATTGGCATAGTCCTTGATGTCAGCATGGCGGCTGTTGTCAAGGGCGTAGGAACCGGGGGGCTGGGGGGGGGGGCACCAGCCCCCCAGTGAAAAATATGGGGGGCGGAAGTATCATTCCGCCCCCCCCCCCGCTTGGCAAGTCAGAAAACCCCTTTTTCATTTCCAAATGAGAAAAAAATCTCATTTGGAGCACCAAATTGCATCTAAGGCCAGGTGAAAATGCAAAATTTTTTAAAAAATGGAGTGGGTGTTGAAGTGTGCTATATTGCACCAAATTGCATCTGAGGCCACCTGGAAATGCCAAAAAATCCAAAGGGGAAGGGGGACACCCCTCCCCTTAGACCCCTCCCCCAGGTCGGCCATCAGTCTTCAGCCCCCCCCCCCCCACTCAAAAGTACCTTCCTATGCCACTGGCTGTTGTTCAAAATGCCTTTCTTTCCAATTATGATATTGTTGCTATGTTTTGCATTTATCAAATTTGACACATTTGGAATGTTTGCTCACTTGTCAATATTCTCTTCATTAAGATACAAATTGTTTGTTAGAATATTTTTTTATTTTCGTCACTGGAGATATGATTTGAACAATTATGAAGAGAAACACATGACGTCATCACTATCTCTGCTGTTACCAGATGCATGCAGAAATATTTCACGAATTTTAAAACAATACTTCTCCACGTTACAATATGACATTGGAATGTGGCACTTACCCAAAGATGTATAAACCTTTTCCAGTTACATTTTGTTATTAAACAATGAGCTTTAGCCATGGGAACATTCCTTTTAACAGAAGTTCGATATTTCTGCGACAAAGGCATGCAAAGACTTGGACGAAAATATTACCTATGTTTTCTATCAGCTTCCTTCAGCTTACGTATAATGAAGTTTACTCTACATCTCGGCCGAATTTTGGGAATGATGCAAGTTTAATCTTTCAAAATGAAGATCTGTAGTAAACGTCATAATTTATACAAAATTCTATAAAGTTTAACCTGTTTTTGGTACTTTGCGGGTGTCAGGTATCTTGACAACTGCATAGGAAGCAAACGAGGACAGATGGAATAATTTGAAATTGACTTATTCTACTGTTGCATGAGTTTTGAAGTTTTCAAGAATTGTATCACTTGAGGTGTCTTGAAATAGCGATGTGTGGAAGACCCTATAAAGTAAATACCAAACTTTATAACTGACATTTTAACCATAGTTCTTGAAAATTAGGATGTATTTCCGGCACGGTGCCAACTTGAATCCATTCCAATCTCCGTTAACATACTTATGGTAGGGGGTGTCGTTGTACCTGCACACGCTAGCCTCAACATATAAATATAATTAAAAATGTGGAAAGCCCTTAAAAAAGTAGTACTGGAAAAGAAACAAGAAACGTTGGTGGATTCCTCAGTGAATGAAAAGAAATACCGTAGATTTAAACATATTCGGGATGAATTCATATAGGTAGCCATTTTTATACAAGCTTCGTATCATAAACATGTAGTTAGCTTCCATTAAAGAGTAAATGGCTATAATTTCATCCATATTTAAACTGAATACTGAGGCTATGAAAAACACAATTTAATGTCACTCATTCATGTGGTAAAGCATACTTTTACATAAAATATATTGAGTAAACTGGCCTCGAAATTAAAAAATCTGTTGTGAAACTATATATGTAATAAAATAAAGCGCCATTTTTGCATTGATCTGGTTTGGTTAATTTCTCATAATTTGACATAAAAGGTAAGAGAGAAAAAGATTAAAATCTGATAATTTGCGATATAAGAATCCCATTACAATGCAGTTCATTTGTAGGTGACTAAATGTAAAGAAATGGTAAGGAAAAGTCCAAATTTTGAAATTTCTATTCGCGTTTTGGTTGTGATCAACACTATATTTGAAATTACTTGGCAGACGACACTGCTTGAATCGAATTTGGCGCCAAAGTAAGTTTAGTAGGATATCGTTCGTATCATAATCTGTGCGGTTACAATCGGGATAACTTCGTAAAAAGTTCTCCCATGCAAAACAGCAAAATTGTGCAGAAGGGCGGGCTGTAAAACCGACGTTACTGCTCCTTCGGGAAGATATTGCCAGAAAAATCCACGTATAAATGTACTATTCTACACCATCATAGTTCTTTGAACTAGTAATGACATTAAGATATTTAATCTTCTTTGAAAGTAGTCATTTTGTCGTTGTTTATTTGTGCTTTCACATTTTTCTTCTTTACCGGTATGTATATGTGGCATTAAGTGAGACTTGAAGGTGATGATACACGATGACATTTATTGAAGAGATAGCTAAAAAGGAAGAAGCATTTTTGTTCTCAAGAATGTTTACGAATAGATTAAATTTGTTCATGACCTTCGGGACCAAACATTCCATTAACAGTTACACCCTTTTGGGGATAAAATTCATGTAGGAGAAAAAGTTACATTTTATTAGTAGGGTATAAGGAGGGGTGGGGTGAGGCGAGGGGAGGGGAGCGCTGAAAATTGAAAACCAACAGACAAAGTTATCTTTCCCATCATATTTGAAGGCTGCATGTACATGTGTGTAACCAAGGAGGTGTTATTTACTGATGTAACCAGGGAGAGGTTATTAACTGGTGTAAACCAGGTACTTGTTACAAGTGTAACCATGGGGAGTGTCATATACTGCTATTAGCTGGTGTAACTAGTGTCATTACTGGTGAAAACACGAAGCTGTCACGACTAGTGTAATAAGGGAAGTGTCATTTACTTTGTAACCATGAGGTGTTATGCACTGGTGTAAACAGGGAACTGTCATTATGGGTGAAACTACAGAGTAGTTATTTGCTGGTGTAACCACGGAGGTGTTATTAGGCCTACTGGTGTAAGGCCAGGGATAACACTCACATGTAACCAGAGAGCGTTCATTATTGGTGTAACCATGGAGTTGTTATTATGACTAATGATATAACGAGGGAACTGTTATTACTGGTACAATCAGGGATGTAATGTTCATGGTGTAACATTAGGGAGCTATACAGTTTGAGAAACATGCGAAAGATGATATACTCTCAAATATTTCACGGGACCAAGAAAATTGAATGAAAAAGGGGACATAGGCCCATTATCTTTTTGACGGAGGTGGAGGGGGGGGGCTGGGATGGCATAATTTACACAATGTAATAATGGTTCAGTCCGTTTCTGTTCTAAGGGTTGTGGGCTTTCGGGTGGGGCTTGAAGGCCCTTTGGTTTTAGCTCTGGTTATCTGGAATGAAATTATCACGGATTGAGTGTGTCAATGGTCCTGTCCAAATATAACCATAATATAAGGTATAAGACAAAGACTCCCAAAACTTTGTACAGTCGATTCAAGTTGACGAGGACAAGGGTCATGCAACCCATTGTGTACTTCGCCAAACGTAGTATGACGTCACACTTCAATACGTTAGTCCATTGTTTTATTTTATTGTAATCGGATTTTGGTTTGGAATTTTATCGAACATTAATTGAACATGACAAGGCAGTACACTAATCTATACCCACATAACATGTGTTGAAATGTGAAACAAACCCAACCATGTTGTCATGAACAACTGTCCAAAAAACCGAGACAATCTAATTTCATTTGGAAATTGTTTTTGGTTGTAATGACAAAAATGGAGACTTGGGCAAGCCTAATATCAAAGACAGAGAGAGAGAGAAGAGGGGGGGGGGGGGGTGGAATTAATAAATAGCTTATCTATTGCAAAATCATGTATAGTCCTGGCATTTCAATTCGATCATAAAAGAACCCTATTCAGAGATAGCTTCTGTCCATTGTTCATTTAAGCTTGAATTGATAATGTTTTCCTGCATTTGCTACCTCGATAATTTTCCTTAATAGCTAATCGCTTTTGACAACGTTGAGTTTTAAAACTATTGGCATTTGTAACATGACGTAATACTGATATATAGTTAGTTATTATTAGTAACACTGATCTACCAAACCGGAAGAGATTAGTCAGGCTTAGCTCTAAGTGGAGGTTTTATCAGTACCTCTATCAGCTTAAAGGTAAAGATGACAGTTGGGTTTTGTTTCTTCTTTAAATAGTTACCTTCCCGGTCCACTTGATGCCCTTCCAGATACAGAAATAACAGACGACCCAAGCAAGTAAGAGTGTAAAGACCAGGGGCCAGCGTATGGATCCAGGTTCATCAATTCCACCGGTTTCTTCTAACACGAAACTCCTGCGAAAAGAATGTCCGATTAGAAATCACTTAATCAGTGTGTGTTGGGGGGGGTGGGGTGGGGGGGAAACACACTTCAGAGGGCATTATATAGTCGATGTGACATTGATAAGGGGAGGGGGGGGGGGGTTAGCGAAGCAACAGTGCTTTACCCTAAAGGCTGTCGGATAAACATGGATTCTCATTTCATTATTAACCAGAAATGCCAGTAATTGATTTCTTTTCAAGATCAGGGCACTTTTTATGTATTTTCTTTATGTTATCAACAACAGGACACTTAAAATGACATTTTGTAAGCTTATAAAAAAAATGGCACTTTTTAAATAAACTAACTGGTATCTTTTGATCATAAAAGAAATGAGTTTTTCTAACAGGAAACAATGAATAATCACAAATACGATTCTTTTACTTATACATATGGCAGCTGAGAGGGACTGACGTCATGGTATCAAACATTTCAATTCTCTTTACACGGGGAATATCATAAAACTCAGACTGGCGTTGCGTTACAAAGTCGTTGCTTGCATCTCCTATAGTATGAGGGCCATTGAATTCCATTTGTGTTTGATAAAATAATAGATTAGTGTATCACTGAAATATGGATGTAAATGAATATAAATAGACACAATCGGCGACTCCGAGCAGCGGTGGTCACGTGACGTATAGTGGGTACAGAATCATAACAAACCATCGCGCGACATGTGCGCAGTGTTTAAGCACGGGGGATTGTCGTAGTTTTATTCTCTAAGTGTAAGAATGAAAGGATCGAGCATGAACTATTTATGCATTTGACTGGGATGGCATCATATGAGAGGTTCAAGCAGTTCTTAAGGTTTGTTTGTCCAACTTTGGACAATGAAGATGTGATCTACTGGGGAAGCAAAGCGAGCAAACATCGACTGTTGATACTGAACAGCTACTTAATGAATTGTCATATGAATTTCATGATGCAGGAGATGAAGAGAAAGATTTAATTCAAAACAGTTCATATAAAATGACAGTGCAAAATGAACTTTTGTTAACCCTTATGAAGTTACGAACCGGGCAAAAAATCTGGACCTTGCAGAATGCTTCAACATTTGTAACAGTACAGTGTCAAACAAAATAATAACATGGATAAATCTACTGTACGTAGCACTGGTAACACTGAACATTTGGCCACACAGAGACATAATCATCCAAAAGTCACCTAAGGAATTTCAAGAAAAATATAAAGACACGGTCATAATCATAGATGCCACTGAACTAACTGTCCAAGTGCCAAGTTCACTTCAGAAACAGAGTGAGTGCTACAGCAACTATAAGCACCACACTACGCTAAAGTCATTGATTGGCGTAGACCCAATGGGTGGCGTTTTTATTTTTTCGCAACTTTTCGAAGGGTCAATAAGCGATAAAGAAATAGTAAAGCGAAGTGGGTTTCTCTCTGTTTTAAAAATGAAACTTGAATGTGGAGAAATCCTGCCAGGGGACGGTATCATGGCAGATCGGGGTTTTAATATTGGAGAAGACCTTCAAGAACTTGCCTTAAAACTAAATGTTCCCCCCCCCCTTCCTCAGGGAAAAGGGTTGCTTCAGTGAAAAGACATCATACGAGCTCAGAATGTGGCACAACATCGAATCCATGTAGAAAGAGCCATAGGAAAAGTCAAAAGGTTCAGAATTTTTTCAGTCATTGATCCCTGTATCCATGTTTGGAACTATAAACTAAATTTGGACAGTAGCTTGTTCGATTTCAAACTTCCAGAACCCTGTTATTTTCTGATGGAGGAGACGAGTGATTTTACATTTTGTTTATGTTGATGATCTGTCCGGCTCAAATCTTGCTTTCTAAAGTGTAGTTATTATTGGCTGTACCTTAAAATGCAGTTTTTTTAAGTTTTTTAATATCAGTATTAAAATGCAGGTGCTATGAACCAATGTATAAGATTGTAGGACTATAGGAGTAGGATTGTAAAGTAGGATTTTGAACTTTGCATGGTGGAAATACTATCCAGTAATTTTTGCGGTGAAACCATAATGATCTCCCAATGAGTTGGGGTGGTTCTGAACAAACAATGGTATTGAAGACGATCAGAGCTTACTAATCGAAACGTTGAGTTGCTAAAACCACCTCAACTCATTGAGAGATCATGGTGTTACCTCAAACCAATATATTATAAAGATTGTTGTTAATGTTAATTTACTGCCGTTCATTGCCTTAAAAGTTAAATGATTATGTTTCCATGTTGTATTTATTACCAGGGGCAGATCAAGGATTTTTTTTGGGGGGGGGGGGTGGTCATGCGTACACTCATAAAGTTTACCATCACAGATAATAACCCCTGCATATTGTCATCTTTTTTATTTGTCTTTGTGAGAGCAGCCCCCTCCCCCCCCCCCCCCAGATTACACATGAAGAAATTCAGCCAGCTAGGCCAACATTTCTACATGTGTTATTTAGTCAAATTATAGGATGTTTTCATGTAACTGCAATAATTTTCCTCTTGCCAGGCATCATACATTATTCAATCAACTCAAGGTAATGTTGAAAAGAATTTGTTTTTGTAGATGACATACTGTAGATGGTTTACTCTATTCAGTACATGATAGTTGTTGTGTTGAATACATGAATTAAACTTATAATAATACTGTTTGTTCGGTGTCAACCTGGTTTTCATTTATAGATCTGATAAATGGAATGGATTAAACACAGAAATCAGATTGTTTTCCACTTTCTTTTCTATGTTGACAGAGATCTGATAAATGGAAGAGACTTAACATAAAAATTGTTCAATTTACTTAACTATTCCAATATTCTTCATCAAACAGTATCCTTATTACTGCCATCTCATGTGAATCACTTAAATATACAACAAAGTCACACCATGATAACCCTGAGATTGCTAATTGTCCTTGGACCTGATCGTAATACCCATGAGGATGATTTTTCATGAGGGAATACATGTTGTTGCCATACACCGCACTTGGTTTGTTTACATTGTATATACCCACTATAGGTCACGTGACGCCGGTCGCCGATTGTGTCTATTGGAATGATAGTCTGGAGATCCGATTCGTATACTCTTTAAGTGCATGCTTCACTTTTCATATCGTTAATAAATTTTGAAGGTCATTAATGCGAAGTTGGTGTTAAGTGATATTTGCATTGAAATCCATGTTTACGTGACGTCACAACCCTTTTGATATAAATCAAACTTGCGATATACATATATAAGCCTACAGAGTGTGTGATCAATTGATCAATCACTTTATCGAGAGAATTAAACTAAATTCAAAACTGTCAGGAATTCATCATTCAGATAACAACTAGGAAGTCGATTATACCTGTCATCAGAATGAAAAGTGCGATATATTCAATTTACATATATATTATTTGTAATTCCAGAAAATTGTTAAATTTAATTTGACACAATCTCAAGAGTTTCATTTTTTTCAGATTTGGAACTTTTCAGTTTAACCAGTCATGTCAATTTCAATCGAGTATTTGATTTTTCCACCTTTTTAAAACAATGTGAAATATTTTATTACATTTGTACTTCAAATGGAACCCATCTATAGTTCTGTCTTCCGGTATTTAAGTAGTTTTAATACTTTTTCTGTCTGTTTTAATCTATGAATCCGCTATAACAAATCGGTCTGTAAGAGAACGCACTGTCCATTTTTATCATGTTAACGTCGATATATACAATAAGTGACCATCATTCATCATACAGTCTGTTGTATAAACATAGATACAACGTTGTATCAATCTTAGCATATCTGAAAGCTTTTCCGGTCTCAAGAGAGCATCCACAAGTTGTAAGAGTACTTTATTCACTTATTCATATACATTAGAATGCAGAAAAGTCTCGTAATCGGTTAATGTAATTTATGTTCATGGTTCCACGGAGATTTTAACTTTTGACTGATGAGCTCCGCGGTCTGACGAAAATAGTGAAATGCTTCATTTTCCTTCCGGTTAAGTTTCGATATTGGTCATGCGGATCTGCACACTGAGTATTGTGCCAATTCCAATTATGCCTAGTGGAAGGTGGGTACTCTGTGCAGGGAGGTAGAGTCGCGTCTGTTTCCTATGGTTAATATTTTCAATGTCAGCGTTGTAGCAAGAGATGGCGTAAAATATGCAAAAGTGATAGGCAGGGTTCTACGTATTGTATTGCGCATGCGCTCTACAATTTAGCGTTAACCAGTCGTCCGGATGTACCTGCATACATGACCGGACACCATAGACGTGTCGCTTCACTGACCGTTCTATACCGTATGTTATAGATAGCACAGTTAGAAGTATGTCTACCAGCTTTATGTTAGGCTGCCCTCTATTCGAATTCGATACAACGAAATCAAGAAATCAATGTTAGAAACTAGCCTGGTGACTCTATCGCATGCAATACGAACAAGAAAATTCTTAGAGTAACATGTTTGTTTTACATACTTCCAGAAATCCTCACTTGGTGATAGACTTGTGTTGTCGTTGAGTGTGTAGTTACTGGAGCATCGGTCTGAATTCCATTCGTGATCACAATGGACCCAGGGCAGTTCCGTAGTAAACGACTTGAATAAGTATAGCAGAGCCCATGCTACCACAACGATGTACCACGTGTTTAACCAGAAGGACATAACAACAGCAGCGTATCCCACACCTGTTCAATAGAGATGAGAGAATGAGGGAAAAAATACAAAAACAAAATACTAAAAATGTAACAATCTGTCATGAATTTGTTAATTGAGATTATATATATATTGTGATGTCAAAGATTATGTAGAAAGTCTTGGTCAAACTTTACCAGCTGACGTCACACATTCTAAAAGTACTAAAAGAGATTGTATAGTCTTTAACTGTGATGTACTTTCAATTGATTTCGTTCTATTTTTATGATTTCGACGAACTGGGTAAATTTCGTAACTTTTCATAGCATAATTAGCCATATTTCCTAAACATGATGTGTAACCTACGATGAAAACATATACCATTTACATCCGACTCATGTATACGGGGAAAAAAATAATCACAGAACCACCACCTTAGTTTCATGAATATTGGAAGATTATTTAATCAAATTGGAAGATAATTTTATCACAGAACCACCACCTTAGTTTCACGTATATGGGAAGATAATTTTATCACAGAACCACCACCTTAATTTCATTTATATGGGAAGATAAGTTTATCACAGAACCACCACCTTAGTTTCATGTCTATGGGAAGATAAGTTTATCACAGAACCACCACCTTAGTTTCATTTGGGAAGATAAGTTTATCACAGAATCACCACCTTAGTTTCATGTATATGGGAAGATAAGTTTATCACAGAACCACCGCCTTAGTTTCATGTATATAGGAAGCTAAGTTTATCACAGAACCACCACCTTAGTTTCATGTCTATGGGAAGATAAGTTTATCACAGAACCACCACCTTAGTTTCATTTATATGGGAAGATAAGTTTATCACAGAACCACCGCCTTAGTTTCATTTGGGAAGATAAGTTTATCACAGAATCACCACCTTAGTTTCATTTATATGGGAAGATAAGTTTATCACAGAACCACCGCCTTAGTTTCATTTGGGAAGATAAGTTTATCACAGAATCACCACCTTAGTTTCATTTGGGAAGATAAGTTTATCACAGAATCACCACCTTAGTTTCATGTATATGGGAAGATAAGTTTATCACAGAACCACCGCCTTAGTTTCATTTGGGAAGATAAGTTTATCACAGAACCACCACCTTAGTTTCATGTATATGGGAAGATAAATTACCACAGAACCACCACCTTAGTTTCATGAATATTGGAAGATTATTTAATCAAATTGGAAGATAATTTTATCACAGAACCACCACCTTAGTTTCACGTATATGGGAAGATAATTTTATCACAGAACCACCACCTTAATTTCATTTATATGGGAAGATAAGTTTATCACAGAACCACCGCCTTAGTTTCATGTATATAGGAAGCTAAGTTTATCACAGAACCACCACCTTAGTTTCATGTCTATGGGAAGATAAGTTTATCACAGAACCACCACCTTAGTTTCATTTGGGAAGATAAGTTTATCACAGAATCACCACCTTAGTTTCATGTATATGGGAAGATAAGTTTATCACAGAACCACCGCCTTAGTTTCATGTCTATGGGAAGATAAGTTTATCACAGAACCACCACCTTAGTTTCATGTATATGGGAAGATAAGTTTATCACAGAACCACCACCTTAGTTTCATTTATATGGGAAGATAAGTTTATCACAGAACCACCGCCTTAGTTTCATTTGGGAAGATAAGTTTATCACAGAATCACCACCTTAGTTTCATGTATATGGGAAGATAAGTTTATCACAGAACCACCACCTTAGTTCATGTATATAGGAAGCTAAGTTTATCACAGAACCACCACCTTAATTTCACGTACATGGGAAGATAGGTTTATCACAGAACCACCGCCTTAGTTTCATTTATATGGGAAGATAAGTTTATCACAGAACCACCGCCTTAGTTTCATGTATATAGGAAGCTAAGTTTATCACAGAACCACCACCTTAGTTTCATGTCTATGGGAAGATAAGTTTATCACAGAACCACCACCTTAGTTTCATTTGGGAAGATAAGTTTATCACAGAATCACCACCTTAGTTTCATGTATATGGGAAGATAAGTTTATCACAGAACCACCGCCTTAGTTTCATGTATATAGGAAGCTAAGTTTATCACAGAACCACCACCTTAGTTTCATGTCTATGGGAAGATAAGTTTATCACAGAACCACCACCTTAGTTTCATTTATATGGGAAGATAAGTTTATCACAGAACCACCGCCTTAGTTTCATTTGGGAAGATAAGTTTATCACAGAATCACCACCTTAGTTTCATTTATATGGGAAGATAAGTTTATCACAGAACCACCGCCTTAGTTTCATTTGGGAAGATAAGTTTATCACAGAATCACCACCTTAGTTTCATGTATATGGGAAGATAAGTTTATCACAGAACCACCACCTTAGTTCATGTATATAGGAAGCTAAGTTTATCACAGAACCACCACCTTAATTTCACGTACATGGGAAGATAGGTTTATCACAGAATCACCACCTTAGTTTCATGTATGTGGGAAGATAAGTTTATCACAGAACCACCGCCTTAGTTTCATGTATATGGGAAGATAAATTATCACAGAACCACCACCTTAATTTCACGTACATGGGAAGATAGGTTTATCACAGAACCACCGCCTTAGTTTCATTTATATGGGAAGATATGTACTTTCAGTGGGCGTTCTCTAATATTGGAAAGCATGGCAAGTTTGTACCTATGATAATGAGCAGTCCTTTACACTACTTAAACAGGACCTCACCATCTTCCGTCTAAACACAATGGCCCACTCAACTGAACCTACATATACGTATATACACACACAAAAAAAAACGCTACGAACGAGTCCTGGCCAGTCCATTGCCAATACCAATTCACATTCAACGATCTCGCTAAGTTTTATTGTTGATAAGCCATGCGGGATTTCTGTTGGGTAGAATTTCATAAAAGAGCCCGTTATGCCCAAAGAATGATCTTGTTTTCATAGTCGTTGTATTAATCTTAACCTGAGGTCCTGGCGAATCGCTCTCATGGAATGTTATACATGAATGTGTGAAAAGACGGCGAGAGTAACAAAGGTACACATTTATCTCTAAAGAACATAAATGTTTATAATCTCCTTAAGCGGTTAAGTGGTATGAATCGTACGTTTTGCCCCCCGTGCAAATTTTAGGCTAAATGAGCCTGGAAATAACGCTTAAGCCCTTAAGTATAATGCATTTCGTGAATTGATAGCAAATATTCGCATGGTTGTATTACTCTTCAGAGTTGTATACTACTCTTTGAAAGGAGGAAAAATCAAACGGTTAATGTAGTACTATAGAAGTTGGGACGTAGCCCGGGAGCAGGGAGCAGGGGGAAGGGTGGCGTGCCTCCCAAACATTGCGCAAACTCTCAATTTCAAACTGATTACATTTTATAACATACGCACGCAAAGCTATGTACACTGGCGACTGTTAATAAGGAGAAGGAGAAGGAGAAGGGGAAGGAGAAGGAGGAGGAGAAGGAGAAGGAGAAGGAGAAGGAGAAGGAGAAGGAGAAGGAGAAGGAGAAGGAGAAGGAGGAGGAGAAGGAGAAGGAGAAGGAGAAGGAGAAGGAGAAGGAGAAGGAGAAGGAGAAGGAGAAGGAGAAGGAGAAGGAGAAGGAGAAGGAGAAGGAGAAGGAGAAGGAGAAGGAGAAGGAGAAGGAGAAGGAGAAGGAGAAGGAGAAGGAGAAGGAGAAGGAGAAGGAGAAGGAGAAGGAGAAGGAGAAGGAGAAGGAGAAGGAGAAGGAGAAGGAGAAGGAGAAGGAGAAGGAGAAGGAGAAGGAGAAGGAGAAGGAGAAGGAGAAGGAGAAGGAGAAGGAGAAGGAGGAGGTAGTTGGAGCACAGCTCACTGCATTTCCAATGTTTGACCGACAGATCGATATAATTGCTTGAGTACTACACTTAACACTTAACCACACTTAACTACACTTAACCCCTCCCCACGCCCAAACCCACCACCCGCCCCCAAAAGGAAGAAAGAAATGAGTCGGATATTAAGGACAACTTCGGCTATGGCCTGTTATTGCATTGCCATGAAGTTTCTTTTACCAAGGACGATTGCATTTAGCCTGGGGCAAAAATGTTGGAGTTATATTAAAAAATGCAGCTTTTTTGCTGAATGAAGGTCACGTCTATTATAGAGGGATTGCCCGTAGTCTTGTACTCGCCTGGTATGGCTAGTCTTTCCATATCCTCTATGTGTTGGTTGTTATCACTGTGCTACACTGAACCAAACCATAACGATTCATGCCGGGCTCACAAAGTTGGCACAGTTTTGTAATGTTGTTTATCAGATGTGTATATAGTGAGTACTCGTATGGCTGCCGGGAAGTGAGGTTCATACGCATCTATTGGCCTCTACTCGTTATGCTTTTCCTTTATTCAACGCGTAGGGCAATCAACCAATATGATCCGTGGAAAATCGGACACTACCCCCATTTTAATTAATTAGCTGTAGAAATAACTGGGCGTTTCATTGCGCGCATAGAGCTAGAATAAAATGCTCTAAAATCATGTGGAGTCAAGCCCGAAGAGGGCGGCAGCCCCAACCCACTCGTAATGGATCCAGTGAGAAATGCATCTGTTTCAATGGAGCACATGTTCCCATAACCCACAGACTTGCAATAAGTTCCATCTGTGCGCAGTCCGTGCACGAAACGACCGTCATGTACCCTTTCTGGGGACTATATCTCCACGTCAGGGTCTTCATACTGTTAACCTTATGTGAAGTCTGACCAGAAAGTACAGTTATGACAAATAGCTACTTGTCCCCTATTGAATGTAATGTGCCTCTGTTCATACCTACCACAGGAAGTACGTGCGTTTAGACTCTCGCATATGCATAGACGTAAACACCGGTGAGGTTTGTCTGAAGGTTACCATGACGACGGTCAATAATTACATAATTTGATCATTTCTTTGACCGTACTTCAACGTCGCAATAATAATGATAATAATAATTATAATAATAATAATAGACTGATTCGTACGTCGATGCAGTTGACTACACCAGTTTGACTGCATCATAAAACACGCGCGTGTATTAAAATTGAATACACACATAATCACTATACAGGAGATACAAATAATTCAATCCACATTGTAACATTTAATATATACCGAACCTTCTTGGGAATCTAAACTTACAAGCAAGTGCTTACTTTATATATACATGCAGGCTCAATATGACAGTCCTCTTATTCCCCCCACCCTTCCCCACCTGACGGGGTGTTTATGTATCTGTCGAGGCCCCTTCAACTATATAATTCCTCTAATATTCTTTACATTTTGTTATGTAAACGACGTCTCACTGTTTCATATACATCGGGGGATACACAAACTGCCTGCCGTATTCGCTTTAATAACACGAATCATGATAAAAAAAAAATGGGTGATATAACGTATAGACGACTGAGTCGAAGATTCTGTTCCCTCAATTCGGATGCCCTTAAGGATAGCTTAATCTAGCTATAACTTAACACACATGGGGAGTTTAGTCTGAAGGGAACTAAACCTATAGGGTAACTTCGGGGAAAAGGTAAAGAAAGAGTGATTTCGTCGGCGACAATGATGAGATATGTCATAATATTAAGGAAGGTGAAAAGGTCTGAAAAGAACAAATGAGTGAAGGAACCTCAACTCGTCCCCATGGGTCCAGATGGCGGGAGCTTAATGTAAGAATCTAAAGGACCCTAGATGCACAGGCCAGAAAAAAAAATCGTTAGACATATATAATTATATACATTATAAATGGAAGAACCATTCGGCTGACGTCACCAGACGAGGGTATTTCGAACCACACATAGTATAGCCACTCGACGTTTTTTTTTTTCTTTTTAATGTTTTTATTTCTTTCAAGTAACAAGCTTTGTCGCTGCGGGCTAAAAATTCTTTCCAACAGATTTCAAAACCATATGAGTCAGACATTCACTGGGGGCAAAAAGCTGTTATTCTTTGCATAAATTTGGAATTGTCGACCCGCCACCCATATCGCGAGCTAGAGTGATCCCCGCATACACATTTTTGGAAGACTGCACGAACACATTTCCAGGTTTCCAGGTTTACGTGAAACATATAGTTCACCTGTCTATCATGCTGTACATGCAAAATGATACATCTCATACTTAAAAATCCATCTTGCATGGTTCCATACTAATGCAATTAGAACAATTTAATTTAATGGTTTCATAAAATGAAAGTGCGCATGCTCAGCTACAGTCGAGGATCATGTCTTGCTTAGGTTTAACCTTAGTCATCATCATATCGTGAATGTCTTCTATACTAAAATATGATACACACAATTAAAAAAATATATATATTACAGATTTATAATCTATTGGAAAGCTGTTCTAAGACACAAGGGAAATTCAAGATACAAATATATTTATGCATAAACAGGTGACCATTGTTATCGGCTAACAATGCTGAATTTGACAACAAGTTTATTTATGTGCATACAACACGCAGACAAATGCTTCTGGAGAAACATATTAGGCCTATATACGCCATGTGTTATATCGCTGAACTTGTTTCTATACTAGTGATATTAGGATGATGTTTATAGAATGACAATTAAAGGAGACGGTTTGTGAGACGGGAAGGGAGTGTTTTTCACCCTATTGTCTTAAAGTTTAAGGCTTATTCACTTATCACTTTAACGTAGTTCCCAATATCGTGCTCATTGTTCATTTATGTTGGACACACAGGACTCAGACAATGAATAAAAGGGTCACCAATTTGAACTAAGGCATATTTTTTTCACCACGCTATCACCTCATATTGTTGATGTTTACGTGGCATATCTTACGTATAAAACTCTCAAGTGAGGTTGGGGGAGGACGGGGGGGGGGGTGAAAGGGAGATGGATCGCAAACTTGTGGAGTCCCCGTTCTCGCTCAAGCCAAGGACCGCCACTGTGGGTAACATTATTCAGTTTCTTAAAGAATGCTGCGTTAAGCGGCTAGAAGATGTACGACAATAAATTGATGCATGATATGTGAAGCTTTCACCTATACCAAGGTTACCTACATCTTATACCCCTTCCCATCTCCACCAGCACTGTCTGGTATAGTAAGTAGCTTCGCAGATGTGACCATTATGGGTAGGACTACTACAGCTAGTGTACAATATCAACGAAATAGCAAATACATCATATAAGATTTATTGTGTAGGCAACACCGTTATTATCCAAAAGGCCATAGTAGTTTTTGCACATTCAGCAACCGTAAAGCGCATTGAACAACTTTTGCTGGAGTCTGCGCTATATAAGACTAGTTATTATTATTATTTGTATTAATACTACTAGCATAGATAGTAAAAAGATATATGCTTTCTCTTTAGAGCAAAAATAATATTTGTGTATAGAAAGATTTTCTGAAGAAATATTGGGCACACTGAAACCCTAAGTTTAGTTAAGCAATTAATAACTAGACTGGAGGTCGGAATGTTATGACCTTATTGCTAAAAGTCATCCAATAATTAAATTGTATTGGTAGAAAGAAAACAAAGAGTCTCGCAGAAACTTAAATCATCACGGAACACCCAAAATAGTCTGTATGTCATAGTTTACTCGAAACGGAGTTTCAAACCAACTATATACAAAAAAAAATATGCTTGCCTATGCGTAGGGGAGAATTGGGTTTGTCTTCATAATTTAATGAGAATGCATTGCAAGGTTAATTGGAGTATCATTGAAGAAGAAAAAAGGTATTTTATGATAATTAATCAACTAAGCATGACGTCATACATGCGCCATGTACCGTATTCTTCGAGACCGTTTAATGCATCATTTGAAATAGTTGTGTAAAAAGTCTCTTTTCATTGTTTTACTTTTTATAAGTAATAAATAGTGTCACTTGTTTATTAATCATTTTTGCTTTATCATTGCGAAGAGATAAAAGTAATTTATGTGATGCGAAAGAATGTATTTCACTATTTCGTGAGATATTTGGGAAAAAAATAAGAATTATCATGGAAAATATTGGGAGAATAAGCTTTCTCGTTCTTTTCTTTAATTCCCCGACGATATACGACTTACTCGTCACATGTCTACCTTGTGAAGTTTACGGCTGCTCTTGGATCTGTTGTTGATACAATATGCAGAGCGAAAAGCCTCTCTTTATTGGAACTGAATATTCAGAACAGTGTCAAGAATCAGTGGAACGAAAAATTGCGGTGTTACACGTCTCATATCTGACGGTGCAAGCACAAAATATCGATATATTATTATCCTAAGGGGAGCTTGCTGGCAGATGGTTAGATCATGGCTAGAACTGGAAGATTGTACGCTCTTAATTATTAAGAATTCAATTTGAGGATAATAGAATCTGTAACATGTTGCAGTAAAGTTTCAGACATTTTGTTTCTTTCTTTTAAAGTTTATCTCAAAAGCTATATGATTCATTATAGAAATTAATAACCCTATTCCACTTTCTACATCTCCAGCAGCCTGTCCGCCCTCCGCCCCTCATCTCTGCCCTCCGCCCCTAATCTCGTTCCTCTGCCCCCAAATAATTAGTGGCTTGTTCAGGACGACTGTTTAAGAAGCATTGCTTCCCGTTGAAGTAAACGCTACATCGGTCGGTTAATTAACATAATCCGTTGATCTATGCCTGCTCAAATTTGGATAGGTCTGCAGGGTAAAGCTGTCCATTAAAGTTGTGACACCTTAAAACTGAAGGGTTTGACTTTTCATTAGATTAATGAGCTTAAGTCTTTATCGGGGTTCGGAACGGAAGAGAAAACATCATAATTATAGTGATCATGTACTTGCTTTGTTTAACACAACCAATTGTTTTTAAGATAATTATAAGGTTTCAGGTTTCATGGATTGAGGTACACGTATGACTTGTCTCAGCTCTCAGCTAGCAGCTTGTTATTCTAATTAAAGACTCAGAAGGGCCCGTTGTTACGCAATACTTTTATATGGAACATCGTCGAAAGATAAAGCGGAATTTTATAACCTTGTAACGCTGTATTGATTGATTGGAAAAAAGAAATTTTAGCTAATATATAAGGTTTAATGGACGTTTGGGACATGTAGATGATTTCTCATGATTTTATGACATCGGTACACCATTTCCTAACATTGATATTCAGAATTAACTTCAAATGCCATCACACATATACGACACGTTTTCCTGACGTCATCACAAGCTTGTCTAAAAGTGGTATCTTAAAAATAGCTACATTAAAAAAAAAGCTAGATTAATTTACATAGGCCTATATACTTCTCAACTTGGAACCTCAGAGACCTTTAGTTCATCTAATGAAGATGACACAGTTTGTTCTTGACGTTTTGTAGTACGTGTATTGTCCTATTTTACTCTGACATTAAGAGTATACTCTATATTCACTTTATTTGGAAGGTTTATACAATATTATGTTAGAGCACGTTTCTTTGATACAATCACCTCATGCGGCGTGACACATCAATCTAGCTTAAAGATCTAATTTCATTATGGTAGTCACAAACAACCAAAGACTGAACGCCGGTCCTGAAATTACATCAAACCCGAAAAAAATCGAGTTTTATAGCTAAGAGAAAAAGAAAAAAGAGACAGACAAAATTCTATTCAATTGCATATATGGGGGGTTTGAGTTGGAAAGAACCTGGCCAATTACAGAATGGTTAATAAAATTAGAGGTTATTTAATGGAGACAGACATATACAGATCCAGAGATACGCATAAAGTATGCATAGAGTACGTTGATGTTGTGTGATTACATATTAATTGTATGCAATTAAAAATGACAACCGTTTTAAAGAAACAGATATATGGTTGAGATAGTTGTAATGTTATGCTCTTCGCTATACACACACACACACACACATATATATATATATATATAAATAGATATATATATATATATATATATATATATATATATAAATATATATATATGTATATATATGTATATATATATATATATATATTATATATATATATATATATATTAATATATATATATCGAACTGTGTCGTTTTCTTTATTGCGTTAGCGTCACATCGATATGACCATGCCAATGCGTATCATTGCACCCGTTACATACAGAAAACACAGTTACACTGTAAATGTTAAAGTTTTGTACCAAAGTGAAAACTGGATTGTGCTATAAATCGGTAGCATGTGATATTATATATTACAGTAAGAACTGAGGATAAGCCTATGTGTAATCCCAACCAATCCAGTTGTAGGAGATTTGTTGGGATTACACATATCCTCAGTTCTTACTGTAATCCTAAATAGCACATGCTACCGATTTGTCAGCACGATCCAGTTTTTACACATGTGGTACAAAACTTTAAGATTTACAGTACAGAAATTACTGTAAACTCTGTGTGAATCGGCTGATTCTTAAGAAATTCACGCTTCTTTGATAAAGATAAACAAAAAATTTCGGTGGCAGACTGTAAAAGTATACGAGAAAATTATTCCACCTTATTATTGAATAAAGAGCAGATCTCAAGATATCAATATATCTTGTTTCTATAAATCTATAGATATGTTTTACTTTACGAGATTAACACTCCATGACAGATATTTTTTACTTTAATTTACTATATGATGTCGTTTTGGATCTGTCTTTGAAATCTGACACATTCAGAATTGTAAATAGAAATTTAAAGTTTGCAATGTTCTATTTATTTAGTATTTCAACAATATGTAACTTTTTTTGAAGTAATATTTCCTTCATTGGATAATAATATTGATTTGTACATTGTAAAGTAAGACAAACAAGTGTCTTTTTCTAAGTTCAATTACTATAACGACTGATAACTCTGATAACACTGATGTTGCAAGATGCAATATAAACTTCTACGAAATTTGACACAATCTATATGAACGGACACCAATTCCCTAACACATCTTTCGCAACGTTAATTTTACAGTAAGACCAAAAAAACACACACAAGTGTACATATCTTATTAAATCGATGTATAGGCTTCAGTGACATGTTTCCGTCACTCAAAATATGAAATATTATACACTATAAACTTAATTATACACCAATTTTAAAACAACGTGGAAGAGAAGAACCTTAGAGATAAATAAATTAGAGACAAACTGATAAATTTTATCGAAGGGGGAAGACAAAATTGAACGCTGATAACCTTTTTATGGAGTCAAGAATTTGCTTTTGAGAAAAAAAAATCTTAAAGCGGTTGTTTTCATTTGGTTAGTAAGTTTACTAAAGCTATATTACCCAAAATTGCATTTGATCTCAAACTAAGAAACCTTCATAATTTTCCGAAACATTTTTTTTTATGTTTAATTCGTTTCTCCACATTTCATCGTGGGACACACTGCATGTTGTAAACGCCCATGAATGTTCATTGCAAATGGGGAAACATTTATAATTTTCGAATGCTTTAGTTCTACCCTTGTAACGAAACTTAAACACTAAATTTGAGGACATTTTAATGCTGTAATGCACTAAACTTGACTCAAGTAGACTGATTTTAAGAGCAAACTTACCTTTAAAGAGAGGACATATTTTCCATATTCCTAGGCCACCGAGACTCAGCATTTGACCGATTGAAGTTTCCATGAAGAAAGACGGGATACCAGCACAGACTAGTGTTAGAACATATGGAACCAAGAAAGCACCTAAAATAGAAAGGAAAAAAATGGTTATCATCACCAGCATCATGAACAAACAAATATTAGATTGGATAATTTCAATCCGTTCACTTATGCGCGAAACTATCTGTTATTTGAGCGCAAGTCAACATGGATTGAATGATGAAAAACAGATGTATCTTACATTGTTTTAGTATATCAACCTATATATCAAATATTAGATTGAATAATTTCAATCCGTTCACGTATGGAAAACATGCGCGAAACTATCTCTGTTATTAGGGCGGAGGCAAACATGGATTGAATGATAAAAAAACAGATGTATCCTACATTGTTTTATATATAGCAAATATTAGATTGAAAATATAATTTTAATCCATGGACTTGTAGAAACATGCGCGAAACTGTCTCTTCTTCTTGGAATACAATCGAACATGGACTGCATGACACAAAACAGCATGTACAATATTTATTGAACATCAGCATCGTATATTGAATATTAGATTGAATAATTTTAATCCATGCACTTTCAGAAGCATGATCGAAACTTTCACTTTACCGGAATACACAATCGAACATGGATTAAAATGGTACACAAAAGTTATCCCATTTTTTAAACATTGTCAATATATGTTGAATATTAGATTGAATAATTCCAATCTATTCACTTTTAGAAACATGCGTGAAACTATCTGTTATCGGAAGGCACGTCATGATCTTATGTCGAGTATTAGATTGAAACATTTCAATCCATACACTTTTAAAAGTCATGCGCGAAACTGTCCCTTATTGTAACGTAGATTGAATGATACAAGATAGATGTATCCTATTTTAACATTATGCATAAAATCGTGACATTTTGAGTTTGTTATGTGCTGAACGTTGACATGTTGGCCTGCCTAACTTATTAGAGTAGACAGTTTATATATCCATAATAGCTCCTGCGTTTCAATAACGTTCAGTCCCACAGAGAAAGACACGTTCACTCGACCTATATATCGTGGAAAAGCTTCTCCTAATTGGGCTATTAGTTTCTCATTTTCAATAACAACAGACTTCAGTTAAATCATAGATTAAATAGAATAAACACGCTATGCTAATCTGGGCAAGAACAGATTGACCTCGTTCTTTGTGACGGAATTGTTGGATTTCTTTAGATTTGGGTTTCTTGATCAATTTGAATTCTTTTTTCTTATGAAATGCGAACAAATATTTATTAGTTTATTGTTTGCAATTGTAACGAGGCATACTTAATTTAACCTTGCTATAATCTGTTACTATAGAATGACCAAAGACGGACAATACTTTAACAAAATGTGAATATTTTGTAAATACTGTAAAAGAATGGGTTCATCTTACTGCAATTAGCTCAATGTTTCGGGAGAAAAGGTGGAAGTTGCATATTACCGAAGTACACATAAGTTTGCTGTTATCAACAAAAAAAAAACTTTTCGAAACTTCACTTGTCACATGTGAATGAGTGCAAAAAGTGAAACACTGTTATGTTTGTAGCCAATCGGAATGTTACATGCTATAACTTGTAATAAACTTGGAATGTAAACGACTGAATTTAAAGACTACACACAACTGTCCATGTTTAGTTCTCTATATAGTTGTGGATATTATATGGAACACGGGAAAGTTGAGGTGTTGTGTGGGCTGGTGGGATGAGGTGGTATGTGGTTCGATGAGGTGAGGCGTGGTGTGGGTTGCGTTGGTGAAGTGTGATGTGGTTCGATGAGGTGAGGCGCGGTGTGGGTTGGTGAGAGTGTGGTGTGGTTCGGTGAGGTGAGACGTGGAGAGGAGGGGTGTGAGTTAGTGTGGGGACGATCATATTGTGCTTGGCTTACATTTGCATTTTGTTCCTTTTCGAGATTTTGCTGAAACCATGAAATGTTCTCGCAAAACTGGTACTACTCGATTTATTTACAGATCTATGTGGTTACAACCTAATGGGCGCTCCTTACTAATCGCTTAGTTCCCTTACAATACATTTCTGTTCCTCAAATGCTTACTCCTAATTAAATCATTCCTGGTACAATGCTGTTGGACCAACCAATATTTTCATCAGATTAAATTCTTTGAAGTATATCTAATATTTCTTTGAAAGCCAATTCCACTAGCAGTTTTCAATGGGTTTTGAAAAACGGCATTTCCCAGTAGACAATTAATTGAATCTTAGGGAATAAGATGGTTTCAAGTTATTGAAATGTGACACGTAGGATCGTCCCACAAGCCACGCATTCCAACCGGTCCCTTGTCCCAATGTAGTTAAGTTAACGGGGCGGTCGACAAAGCAGTGTTCAGGTTATCTTCGCCTATTTTTCCTGACGAAATATAGACTAAACGGTATTCGTAAGTAACCACGCATAGTCATATAATTACAAAATGGCGATACTCATATTGTACAAAGTTTGACAACGAACTTGCTGATTAACCAAGTAATAATGTTAGACTTTAGTGAACTGGAAGGATTTTGTATTCAACTGTGACAGACAACACCTTCAGCCTTGACCTAGTTTTTATTGTGACTTATTTTTTTGAGTATTTGTAAAGGAAAACAAGAATGCTAATTCATCTAGATATATGGTTACTTTTAATCCGGCTTGTAACTGGTGGTTTCCATTCCAGAATTATTTGTGTTGCGTGTTTAGACAAAGACAGAGATTTTCTGTTCCTTCAGGCAGCGGAGTATACAACGTTGAACCAACTGATCAACGTGTAATTAACAACACGACAGACTTCTCTGCATGGAACGCCAAAGTAGACAAGTGCTTTTTATTCCTTATGATCAGTTTATACAACTAAGAACCTGCGAATGCAAAGCGTTTATACTTCCAGTTTTAAAGAGTTTAACCAAATCAATTCTAGGTTAATAGGTCGTCCTTATTGTCCTAACATATGCTAGAAGGGTAGAACGACGAAAAATTTGGGCACCTGTGGTCAAGCTTTTACTCTTGCTCAACTGCCTTCACAAGTGCATCATTTTGTTTAATGTATACGCTTGTGTGATACTTCTCCTTTTGGGATTGATTTTGAGGGATATAACCTATATATAGATATATTCGGAATGCATAGTTTTGGAAAAGTTTAGAAAACTTCACATGCTAACAGTTTGGGACAATAGAGATACCTGTTTTCCCCGTTCACAACAGCTTCGTCCGTCCTTAATACCTTTCTATCAGAATTTCGAGTGTTTTTACGAAAATAATGACAAATATTTTCTATACATAATTTACGCAACACATCGATAACAACACTGCACTTAGTAGTGCAAGAAACATTGTTACTCTCCTCCACTCTCCTCTATATATTTATACATATATATATATATATACATATATATATATCCCATCTCAATGAAAACATACAATGAAGTTAATTCTTAAGTTTCGTTTTAAGTTGAGGCTGTTAGGCAATTTTGCTTAAACAATTCGATGCATGAACATTCACATCAGAGGCTGACAAGATGCAGTGGCTACTTGGTGGGCCTCAAAAACGATATCCGAATTATTTAATATGAAAACCATTTATTACTTAAATAATACTGCATCGACAAACATTTATCACCTCTGAAAATGAAAAAGAGAAAAAGAAAAAAAAAGACAGTTGGAAAGAAAATGAACTGATATGTCAAAAACTTTTTTCTTCGTCTTCTTCTTCATCTCGCTTATACTGTAACGCAAGGATTGATTATTCAGGCTTGCCTGATTATTTGGGCAGCTTGAAGCAGGAGATATTCACTTCGATCGGTTCCTTATGTCTTCAGCTGCATAGAGCCATTAGGAAACGTTTTCATTGTTTGTGTCACATGCCAAAGAAAATCAAACTAATCCTTGATAATGCATTGATTAGTACGGTGCCGGTATAAAAGAACCCAAATGCACGCATCTGCGAACCATTTGTTTAAATTTGAGCTGATAATTTGATTTTCCCTTTCGCAAAGAGGTTCAAATTACTATCTACTGAAGACAGCTATGAAGATCGACGGCGCAGTTTTCAACCTGTATTTGCTGGCTGCGATGGCTGATGCCGCGATATACCAAGAAACAAACGTTGAGTGGTTTTGCGGTGAAGGATCCCAAACGAATTGCGTGAGAAACTTCTTTAACAAAACAATTACACAGTGGCAAGGGGATACATTATAAATCGAAGTAAAAAAACAGGACATGAAAAGAAACCTGCAAATCGGGGTGCCAAGGGGGTATCAAAAATGTTATCATCCCACCTGACGATTTTTTTTTTTGGCATTTTATAAAATTTGAAATGATTAACCTTTGAGAGAGTGCTCCACAATAGAAACAGGCATAAACTCAGTGTTATATACAGACGTACATAAAGTATTATTCCGATTAGTTTGCAGCAACCGTATATTTGTCGTTGGTGACACTCTTTCTTTGATTTGCTGGTGGGAACAAATCACGTGCAAGTAAAGTATGAGCGCATAAAGAAGTTAGGATTTGGAGTAGGAAAAAAATATGATTATACAACCGTAGGTATGAATATATTATGCATTGTCTCTTTGTGACACGCATGCGCTCTGAAATCATCTGCATTGGTAAAACTTCAAGCAAAACTAAATTAAGAAATAGAATAAAAGTATGTTCATCTTTAATGATACATTTGACGTTTTCTTAAAAGTTATTTCAGAGAATTAAGTCTCGACTACTGCGAAGTCACATGATATAGCTCAAGTAAAGCCATTCCATGACATGTCTACGTGCAGCTGTACAGATTCAAGCTACAAGAGTGATTTGTGTTGAGGCTGTGGCTACATACGTCACATATCATTCAACGAAGGCCAAAAAGAATTATTCAACTGAGGAACTAAACCTATACCCTTCTTGGAGTAAACCAAATTATCCACACCTTCGGTCAATAATATCATTATGAAATGTTCTTCTTTGTCAAGTATTTATGCGCTCTTTTTGGCCATGAAAATGCACTTCCTATAGGTTATATCCTTAAAATTAGGTATAACTGTGATATTACTTGCTTGAATAATAATAGTTATGTTTATTCGTGAGTAAGCGACTGTCTGTCCGTGCTTGCAGAAATCGTTATTTATTTAAACGTAAAAGTAGGTAGGGTCATGGTCTTAGTTTTGTTGTTGTTGGAGGAAGGGCTTAAACCAATACTTGACAAGGAAGACCCTCTACGTACATTTGCCCTATGGCAATTGTTTTATCAAACATTAAACAAAAGGAATCATTAAAATATAAATCATCAACCTATTTTTACGACCCATGCATTTCATTGATAAACATCATACGAAAAAGATTGGTATTATTGATCTATAAACTGCGTATTTGCTCATCCAAAGCATGCACCTGTACTAAAAGAATTCAATATTAACTTATATGGTTGCTCCAAGTAATACCAATATCCAGTTAAGAAACCGTTACTTATTATGGAACGCCATGCACGTTCTAAATTGCTACGGAAATCGAATTTCATTTCTTCTTCATTTAATACCCGGATATACGACAGCGGGATTGATCGTCTGGCAAAAGAACCTTAAATTTAATTTACTCGTTTTTTTTATATTATTCCATAACAAGAATTCTGGCGAAAGTCCGGACGTGGACTAAGTTAGTACTTAAAGTAGATACTATTGAAATGCCTTTTTTTGTTGATGTGCGTTTGATTTTTACCACAGGAAGAAGATGCATTATTTTCACCCAGGATACCGAGGCCATGTCTAACCATGTATTAAAGCGTTAAATTATCAAACGACATTCTTATGTATATTTTATGTTCTATTTCATGTTGATATTTCATGTTAATGTTGCTCGTAACTTTTCAGGTACAACTTGTAAGGCCTTTTTAAAGGATTTCTCTTGTTTTTAGTCATTCTGTAAAGTGTAAACATGCAGTCTATATAATGAGACATTCTCAAAATTAGGTAAAATTCTGGGCGGAAAAAGAAGACATTTTCCTGCTCTTTCCATGATTTTTTTTATAGAAATTTAACAGTCAACAGTTATCCGTTGTTAATGTACGTATTAGAAGCATTTTTTTTTTAGATTGCTGTAAAACGCAACACACCACTATATCGATAAATGTAAACCCTTTCATAAATACATGTGACATGCTGGGTAAATCATGACGTTGTGTTGCATGGATAGTGGTTCAAACACCATTCCTTAAACAATTACCGTTACCAATACATTTTGCTTTACTCTCTCTAACATTTTAATATCGACGTTTGCATTTACATGCAGAGTAAACAATAGGTGACACAATGTTTGTCTATTGTAAGCTTCCATATACAGAAAAGTTACAAAGTACAAGTTTAAATTAGATTGGATTACTTTTCGAAAGGTAGAGTACAGAAATAAATAACTAAAATAACGTTTTTAACTCCTCTTACATTGTCTAAGCCTTGCTCGGGGAAATATTGTTTTTTCTAATTTCTGAAATATGTTCAGAAAGCTGTTACAAGATGGACGCTGTTTAGTCATTTTAAGAAGTATTTCATATGAAACTTGAGACGGTTACTCCAGTTAGTTATTGCGATCAAGAGGTAACGATATAATGCATAGATATAACAAGTAAATATTTACTTCCTCGATATTACAGTTAGTGTAGAACTATACACGGTAACACAAGAGCAACGTTATAGGTTTTAGTAAAGGGGGTGGTTACGTGGTGGAGGCAAGGAGGGAGGGGAGGGTGAAGTGTGGGGGGGGGGCAGGGACGTAGCCAAAAATTTGAAAGGAGAGCAGAATTTTAAAAGGGGCACTGCTCACTTCTCACAAACTATTACACTTAACGGAGCGCCATGATGTACAAAGAAAATTTTTGCCCAAGATGCCTCCCATTAAGAGTATTGTATTACGTAGCAGACTAATTTTCAGGAGGGGGGGGGGCGGGGAGCGATCGCTCTCGTTGCTCCCCTTGTTACGCCACTGGGAGGGGGCGGGGGTTTACCTTCGGTATCGAGGCTGGAACCCTGGCCGCCGGCTCCATATGCGGACGTCCTAAACAGAACATTGACGACATATGTGTATTAACATGCTGTACAAATCAATGTAAAGTGTAATTAATCTAAGAAAAAAAGTAAGAAAAAGTCTTTCAAACTGACCGAGCTATCATGTCATTATTTACGGGAAAGATCTTTCTGCAAGTAAGTGTTTGAATAGCTCTGCATAATGCATTGTACTAACGACAATGTATATCAAAGCAGTGTGTGTAGGCTGCATTTCATATGATTAGCACCACGACTCGTGCTTGTAGGAAAAGTAAATAAACTCACCTATATATGACTTAGTTATCGTTTGCGTGTTTATATGTTTGTGTTTAACAAATGCAGTTCTTCAGAATGTGTCTAGACATTTGCTTTTTATATTATTCGTTCACCTGATCACACAAAGAGCTTCTTATCCAGTATCATTTGATATGAAATTAAAGAATTTAAAATAGAAAACAAAAGTCGTTGAAATTGTAGTGTCATGATGGTTTGTGAAGAATATTTCATTATAGGCAAAATATTTCCTTGAAGTTACTCAATCGATATGCAGCTTTTTTTGTTTTCATTGGTGGAAGTTTTGTTTCAAAAATTTACCTATTCACTATTATTTTTTTTTAAACCCATTTCCCTATAATCTTTACAAAGTGTCGAAAGTAAAGGGTTGTTTGATGAAAGAATTCCACTCAGTTTAAGCAAATTAATACAGTATATCAGAAACCTACATAATGATACAACCAAAACACATGTATAACTTGATTATTTTTTTTAACAACAAACAGCTTTGAATATCGGTGTGCAGCTTTAAGTTAAAAGGTAAATAGCCTACTATGTGACGCAACATGAATTTACACAAGCTGAATGTTCGCGAGACGGAAACTTCACTGACTAACATCACGGATTTTAAAACATCCCTTTAGAAGGCATTTCGCACTATACGTGTGTTGTTTAAATTGCGATCTCTAATTCGTAATTGCAGGAGTTGACAGCTGATGTCGTAAGGTAATGCTTCAGTCTAACGAGATGCAATATTTACGTGAGATCTGATTGGTCGAACTCGGTACGCGATCAATGTGGAAGTGTTTTTGAGAATGGATTTTGGTAACTGTGGAAATTAAGCAAATATTTTGACAAGTATTTAATGATTTTTATGAGATTTGATGTATAAAACAGTGGCAACGACATATGCTTAAACCGAGTATGGGATTTAAAGCAGAATTAATGCAGTTTTCTGTAGTAGAATAGGAGGAATGACTTCAAACTTTGTGTATATGTGCATGGGGTGTAGTGCCTGCCTTACTTATGACATCGTGGGGTCAAAGGTCAGAGGTCAAATAACACAAAACAGGGTGCATACGAAAATGAAAATTGACCGAAACCCTCAAACCTGTGTGGACATCAGTCTCTGCAAGCTTCCAGTGCATACATTAATGTAAAACGAAAAAGGTCACGGAATATACGGAGGTCAAAAAAGCGTTCGAAAAAGCGTTTCGTAATCACTCCTTAACCATAAGGCCGACGGACTTGTGCCGGTAGTGAATAATGACGTCATAGGTTCCAATGGCAGAGTGAAAATAAACATAAAACAGCAGTTTGGCCATCACACATTACCGAAATTACAAATAAGCCGAAAGCTTCAAACAGAAGCAGGGTATACCACAGACAACTTACCTCAAGTACAGTAATTAATGTAACTGCCAAAGGTCACGTGATCAAAGCGGGTAACAGTTTAAACTCTGCAAATCTTGTTCACGTACCAAAAAATGACCTAAAATGTGTGGTTAACTTATTTCAAGTTTCAAGTAAAAAATGTCATGTTTCAAGCCAAAAATGTTATTGGTTGAAGTTGATTGCTTAACAAGGTTGCTAGATATATAAATTTTCTAAAATTAAAACAGAAGATGTTCTTTTAGCTATTACTCATTACGTACATGCCAAAAGACAAAACAGCTGAAAGTGTTGTACTCATGAAGAAGTTGGTGACTGCAATGTTCGAATGAATGCTTAGAACTTATATTTATGTAAATGTCAATCAACATCATTATACTATTTGAAAGGGAAGTTAGATGCCTTAATGTTAGGTTATTTAATGAAGATATTAACCAATCAACATCATTATACTATTTGATTGAGAAGTTCGGTGCTTAAATGTTTCGTTGTTTTAAAGAGATACGAACCAAGAAACATATATAGTTCAGTTATTCGACATTAGGGCAAAACTAAACAAGAAGGCATCTTGCTCTCACCATTGTAGCGAGCGAGAGGAAGATCAAATGTTTATTTCAGGATGTCCGCCATTTTGTCCAGGGTATGATGTCATTCTACCATCTGAGATCATCTCCATTTAATATTCTTTTTGCTTCTTTATATTGAAAAAGGTGAATATAAGATTGGTTGTTCTGAAAGCAATGATTTTTATTTTCTTCAAAACCGATTTCATCCAGGAGAGCATCATGAAACTATTCAACAATTCAGTTATCACTATCTTGTGACTCTGTGATATCAGTTCATACTTGATCAAGTCAACTATTTTGCACAAGAAAGATTGAAATCTTGATACACTCCCAAACGAAAATCTCGTTGCTGGAAGGTTTTCTCATTCCATAAGTGCTGAGATGTGTATGGTAAAATGCACCAGGGACTTATCGCTATGCTTACCACGTTAGTTAAACTATATTATTTCTTAGAAAACACAAGCTGCATTAAGTTTTTTTTTCTCTAGCTTTTACCTTAGAGTAGTGAAAGTAGATGAGAGCTGTACCTCGATATTCATTGAAACTGTCTAGATTAATCAACTGCGCTATCACTTGTTTAGCTTTTCCAATTGTAACATTTTGTAATTTTTGAGGAAGGTATATAGCCTACTGATGAATACTGCATGGATATCAACAGCAACAGCTAGTAAAATAAAGAACATAGATTAATGGTAAGGGAAAGGTATGACTGCAAAACAGATTAAATTTATATATATATATATATATATATATATATTTATACATATATATATATATATACATAAATATATATATATATATATATTTATATATATATATATATATATATATATATATATATATATATATATATATATATCTTTTGTAATTCTGTTATTTCTCTTGTTAGCAAGTTGTGCGTACATAATTATGTCGATCGGTGTTTCCACGAATCAGTGCCCGTAAGGTTCATACCCAATGCGTATAAATACACATTCTATTTCATTTGACATGTTCGAAAATGTCTCCATAACACATGTTTATATTTTATGCGAAGCTGCTTTTCACACCCAATTTCTCAGACTCACTCATCAATTAAATCGATTAAATTCAATTTATAGACTCTCTCGTGACCTGCTTTTGCTGCATGTTTGGAAGCAAATGTGTTAGAACAGCTTATTGAGTTTTGTTCATGATTTTCCGGGCATAGTTTGATCGTTGTCTAACGTGGAGTTACATAGGCGTTCACCGTATGATTTGTAATCGAGTAAACTGTTTAACCCAACCAAAACATTTATCAGATAATGATAACACTCAAATTTGCAGGCGATATTTTTGACAACATTAGGATTAACCAAGCATACCGTGTAAATCAATCCAGGTTTTACGAAATAGAATATAGCAAAATCGACCTGTTATTCTTGGTTATTAATAATGTAAGGGTTTTCTTCTGGGTAGCTCCAGACCCATATCTCCCGTCCATTAATCTTTAGTTTCCTTATAAACCCTATGCCCATAGCCTACCACACAAATATATATGTACCACATATATATATACAGAATGAGGTGCTGTATATACTGACACATCAGAGTGGTGGATACCTGAGTAGGCCAAACTTTGTCAGCCTAAGGCCAACTGCCATAATGAATGTTTACCACAAGGAAGCCATGCAGATAATACAATTTTCAGGTAGGAAAAAAAATCTTGAATTTGCTGGAATCAAAGTTTCAGTATTTAATTTTTTTTCTTCAGGTTCGCTGTTGTACAATTTCCTGTACTATCCATTTGTCATTTTGCGCAACTTAATACCATGCATAGGGAAATAACTGCATATTACCAAATTTTATTCATTAAAATAGCCTTAACACTTTGGTTGTCAGATATTATTACGTTAGGCTATATATATATAGCCTATACTTTGGGTGTCATATATTATCAGATATTATCAGTTAGGCTAATAAAATAATTAGTATATATAGCAATTCGAAGAAAATTAGGTTGTGTTAGTGGTTTAATCTTTGGTGTTCATCTTCTACTTGCGTTTGAATTATGAATTCTTGCATTATTTTTGTTTTCATTTCCAGTGGTCTCGATTATTTATAATATAAAATCTACAGAGTCCACTGTTCGATGTTACTGAGACTGTGTTTCGCTTCCGATGATCACTGTTAAAGGTATGATGTTATTGTATTCAAATGAAGTGATGTTTTCAAGTTGTCGGTAGGAGATTTAAACATATTTTTCTTATATTAACGTGTCACCCCTCCCGACACAAAACGGTTGGTCTTGTTGTTTTATGTTGCGGTATGTGTAGCTAGAGGGCAACTTTTAGCTTATCATTAAATGTCTCATTTCTTTATTTTTACGAAAAAGATCGATTAATGTCTCCTGGTTGGTTAATATTATTCGAATAAATAATATTACTGAAGCTATAATGTTTGTAGCAGACATTTCTCAAAAATGTGTGTGTGTATATATATATATATATATATTTATATATATATATATATATATATATATATATATATATATATATATATAACGTTAGATGCCAAATGTGCATTTATTGTTAATTAACTTTCATTGCCCATTCTGAAAAATGACAGGACGTTATGAACGTAAAAGTACCGTTTTACCGTAAATTAACAGTCACCTTTGTCGTAGAATAACAGTTGAACGCACTTTGAATATTCATAACGTTAAGTAAAACATGGTGGGTATATGACTTGACATCCAATATTTATCCTTTGTGTGAATGTGTAATTAGGCCTACACGTTATTACCGACATGTATCATTTACCGTATATTTGCATATGCATAGTGAAGTTGTTACGCTATATTGTTGTAAGATTATTTTCGGTGCTTAAATATGCACATATGTTGCATTTGATCGGAATGCATGTGTTTATTGCCTGAAAACTGTTTTTGTTTGTGCTAAAATTACAGTGGCAGTTTGATACTCTTATTGCAAATACACAACGTTAGTATAAAGTAATTAGTAAATGACGTAAGTACATATTATAAATATGTTAATTTCCTTAAACTAAGGAGTCAAGGATTGACTAATATCATGTGTAGCATTATGTTCCCCGTCTTGGAAATCGTGATACACACCTGACGATGATCACACAGTCTCGATGCAAGGGGACTGGGGTTGCCAGCGGATCAGTCGTTCGGTTGTTTGGCTTTTCGTGCCCAGATTGTGTCCTGGGTGACTAGTTTTAAGAAAGTAGAATTGTGGGATTTGCGGTTATCCTTAACTTCTGAATCGGTATTACCGATTAATGAAATATAATTAGGAAATTAGGAAATATCCACCCGATAAAAGAAAAAAAACTTGCCGTAGAGTTGTTGTTATTCATGAGAAAACATCGACGTGAATTCTCGATTTCAAGGCACCCGTTAATAAACGTCACAACCGTATACAAAATTACTTTTTAGCGCAGGCGTCATGGCTGCCGCATTTCTACCGTCAAAATAAATTTCTTGTAAAAACTTCTATAGAAGCATATCAATTTTAACACTGCTTTAATAAATGTAACTAGAAGTGACTAAAATTGCAGAATTGACGCGATAATTTCTTGTGTAACATCGCTGTTACCATGGTGATAAATGTGATAGCCAATGACAGTTATCATGTGTATAACTATATAGGTCTAGGCCACCCTGTGGATTCTTTTGGTATCTCAAGATCAGCACTGGATTCGTATTCTTGTTTTCCTCGGTTTTCTCTTGAATTCCCAAGATCATTTGTGAAATCCTTTACTAGCACCTATATTGATGTAGTCATCGAACCGTTGTTCCTGATAAAGGGAAATAGCCACTGTCAAAGTTGACTAGATATACACAGCCAAAAGTCAGCTTGGTTAAATTTTCTGTCAATCTGTACAAGACACATTTGTAAAAAGTAATTACTTGACGTTAGGAATTTTCTCATTCACTTATAGATAAACGAAAGAATTATTCAACAGTTCTCACGCAAGTTTATACGAAAGAAAGTACTAAACATTTAGTGCTCATAACAGAGATTTGATTTAGCTGGTTTAATCTAGCAGAATAACGTGTAAAATGCTCAAATGTAGACCAGTTCATTTGTAATTAGAGACATTTTGAGCTTGCCAAAAAATAAATAAAAAGAAGAAGAAGAAGAAGAAAAAATACGAATATCGCTGACGTTTTTTCGTTTGGAAAAAAGGGTCTGGCGTGAATGAAAACTTATATATACTGATTGCACTTTTTGCCTCTTTCAAGAACACAAAGACCTACGTTGAATTGCTTAGGCTATTGTATGCAAGATACTATTATAAATAAAAATTACTGAGTATTATTTAATGCTGGAACGTAATCGCTGCAAACTTCAGCTGGTACAAAAATAAAATACTATATTCAAACATGATATAATAAAGTAAACTTAATTTTCAATTTGTAACAAGCCATTCAAAATATTTTCCTCATCGCATGCTACATTACATTCCCTACTTTGATATTTTTAAGAAAGTGCCCTTTCAAAAGAATCAAAGGCTCAGTAATCGAAGTGGCTGGTATTCTTAGTCTATAGCACATCACGGGCCATAATAGATCAGATCCACATGCCAAGACTAAGAGAAGGTGAGCGACTTCAATCCGATCCTTTAGTCCACTTACTGTGGAACGCCAAATAAAATCATCTTCATGTACAAGCTTTAAGCTTCGCTTAAGGTTTTGTTTCCTTATAAGATTGTTGAGACTCCAGGAGTTATAGTTGGTTTATCTATATCGCCTTTGTCATCCGTATTAGAGAGGTGATGCTCAACTCTATGGAGGGCCGTTGGAGGTGTGCAGTATACTTTTCTTTAAGATCCAAAAACTTAAATGTGCAGATATACAGCAAAACGTGTGTCACCTATGAGCAATAGGTTTCTTATGCAACTAACATATTTGTGTAGGCGTATTATATCGATAAAGAAGTATATGGTAGACTCATTTGTCTCCAATTAACACATTACGCATGCATCATAGCCTATACCTATTAGACCTAACGCTATATTTAACTGAAATCAAATTATACAATTAAACAGTACTTCTTCACTCAGTACATCAAATGACGTGTATTGGCCAAGCATTATAAGAACAATACACGAGCATGTCCATTAAACTTCATAAATAGCTGCAGTCTGTTATTTGAACCAAAGTGGTTCCACCCCCGTAACTAAATTACCTATCCGGTAATAAATATATTAAATATATATTTATCACTTCGTTCTTTTGTAAATTCCACCATTAGATTAACCAATATGACCTTTTTTCCTCACTTTAATGTTAGCTTCCATTTTAAGTGCCACTTTAAGTGTTTTTCTTATATGTTAAATTTTACATGAAAAGCCGCAGACGACCAACTAATAGCTGCCTATACCTAGACATTTTCACGCCATAATTGCGCCAGCGCTGAACTGAATGTTCAAATTGCGTTATAAAAGCCTTTCTGTTTTCGAAGTACTTGTCTGAAAACAAGCGTTTCCCTGTTAACTCGATTAGCCTCTTTCATGTACTATTATAACATTATTGAAATCGATTTAATGTCGCCGCACTTTCAAATAAAAATTCAAGGCTAGAGTAAGGTGAGCCTCCTCGGCCTATACTCGTCCACTTTAGATGAGTTTTGAGTTTCGCGATGTTACATGATCTCACATAATGGCAGAACCATCGACAGACCACGAGACCGGATTTCTCGCCTGTAAGCTCTAAAGTTGTTATAATGTATTTTACTTAATTTAATTGTTTAATATCTTCAACGTGAAGTACCGTAGATGCCAGACATTTTACGTACATATATAGTTACGTACCATACACTTAGAATTCTTCGTCAGCCGTTTCTTTCTTTTATCATCGGTGTACGAAATGTATGACTATACATCATTGCGAATTTTATAGCATGTGCTAATTAAGATATTTTTTAAAATGACGTGAATTGTTTTGGCACTGATTATGTTTTTTAATATTAAATCATCAACAATATTTAAAAAATAAATCAGAGTTGAATGAATTTCCAAGTAAGTAAATGTAATAATGTATAAATACAAACGATTGTTGTTTACGGCCCCCAATAAGCTGCAGCATTGTAAATCACCTGCCTAACAGCCATTTTGGATTGGAACAATGTCCAGAGTATAGGGGTACAGGCAGGCTTGAACTTGGTTACCATGTACGCTCTTACATGTGTCATGCATGTGTCATGCATGTGTCATACTGTTGTCATTGATGGACAATGTACTTTAGTATAGCCACATTTAAGTGGATATACAGCATTTCTGCATTGGACAAGTTTTAAGTATTTCTATACCATACATCACATAGACTGTGCATGATATATGGCATTACCAAACATAGCCTATTTTAGAATGTTTGTTGGAGTGGCAAAGAGAGGATGGGTGTGTCTTGAGAAAAGACACATACCACCTGCACAAATATCTGCATACCGTGCAAGAGTAAGCAACAATGTACTCGCAATTACAAAAGAACAAGAAATAAAGAAAACTTTATTATGCGTTGTTTCTTTCGTAAAGACTCAATTCAAAAGAACAATGAAGTATTACTACATATTCAAATATGACATTGCCATGGAAACTTTCCCAAATTTTACAATCGAATACAGCCTATATTTTCATAATATGACAATAATATCTTGAATGTTAGATGAATATGCCTGCTATGGGGTCCATTGTCTTATTAACAGTCCCCATGCCTTAGAAGTTAGCAAACAAGGCTTCATATAGTTACCTATTGAATTTAGGCAAAGGCTGGAGAGGAATGAAAATCCTAGAATAAACCATAAACATATAACATCCTATTTTCGACCACAAGATGTAATTAGTGTCAATGTGCTGAACACATCTTTGCATCACTTTAACCAGCTAAGCTGTAGTGACTGGGCAGCAATTCATCAGAAATGGTGTTAAATTGCAACCTGCACTCCAAACAAAGATTGCACTGCATTTAGATTATTTTACCAACCAAATCGTACCAAACGAACATGCATGCTCCAAAGTATACAAGTCACCAACAGTAATTTTGCCCATAGCCAAATTATTCTTCATAACCGGGTTCATCACTGTGCATATGGATTTTTGTAAGAAAAAAAAAGAGGGGGAAAAAAGCTCACTTTACCTGACAAGTAGACAATCAGTTAGAAAAAAAATAACAGTAATTGTTAATATCCAACCAATAAAGCAACCCATGGGGACAATAACCGACCTTGAAAGGAATGCGAAAATAGAATCAGTTTGAACAAGTTTAGTTTACTTTCGTGATCACTGGTGGATGTTAGGTCTTAACTTCTAGCTTAAGATGTATATATATAGATCATCAAAAGTGGTGGGTGTGGCCTCTAGTGATAAACTTCTCGAATTGACCAATTGGGTCAACTCTTTCTTTGTGACGTCATCCAGATAGAATATCGGGTGACTTTAACCTATATGAGCAATCCTCGGTTCTTCCAGATGTCGCTGCGAGTCAAAAAGTTTTTATTTGGCATCCGTCATAATAAGCTGATGTCAGAGGTTATAAATGGTAAAGAAACATCAGATCCCTGAGCCAGAGGTATAATAGTCCCAACATATTTTGTCAAGTTTACCACCTGGGTAAAGAGTTAATCATACCTTGCTCTATTTTTTGTGTCTAACCTTTGTCAACTTTTATTCATATTTGTAGAGTTGTTTTCCTTTCTTAATATGACATCTTCGCCTAGGTGTAGTTTGCCCTGATTTAGCTCCATTTTGCTTTAATATATACAATATACGCAGGCTAGTAGACCCACAGTTTCACTCAAAAACAAATTCTCATGTGAGGAAATATAAGTGTTTGCTTGCACGACGAAATAATCGCAACTGCCGCCTTCAATATATAGACAATAGACAATGCTAGATCAGAAAAATATGATTCCCAGTACATGTTGAACTTTGACCGTTGCCCCAATTAACTCGCATTTCAAATTACAGAAAGACAATTAACTTTTTTTTTGCAGTTTTGAGGGTAAACAACTTATGTATGCCCCTCAAAATGGCAAGAAATTTGACAAAAAAGGTGGGATTCACGCCGGTTATAATTCACTGAGTATTTCACACCGTGGTTCTGGTTCCCGCATTCTTACTATAACCGTCAGCACACTGTTTCTCGATACAATTAGTAAGCTCAGCACTTGTCTTACGCCTTTCCACTGCCTCCCGCTATGAAGTCAAATTGACCACTATACTTTGAAAAGGTTTACAATTAAGGTTAATCACACAAGTTAGAGGGTTAACACCATGCACCAGAGTTGAAAGTATTACAAAGGCATATTAGAAAGATAAAGTTTAACTATATAGTAACCGTTGTTAACAGACAATACGTCAAAAGTTTATTGGCGTCGATGAAGTATTACTTTCAAATTCAATGTCGATGTGAACCGAGTCCTAAAGCATTGTCAAATCTCTCTCGCGCCCCGCCCCCTCTCGGTGGGAGTCGGAGGGGCTTGGATTGGGGTGGGGTGGGGAGGAGCTGATGATCTTATCTTCGTTAAGCCGACCGAAAACTGCCCGATTGAGCTCGACTCGACCGTCATAACGTAATGAATCGTCGATAGTCGGACCAGGGAGTTGTTCCTTAACAACTCCCTGGTCGGACGGTGCGCGCGTGCTGACCAATATACGCCGCATCAATGTCGCTTCGGCTTCGGCCGGGGTAACAACACGGTTCACAACTGCAATTGTCCAGTTTAACAAAATGTAGCCAAAATACAGGTGGACAGTTTTTTCGTGTGACCTAAACGAGTATTCTATACTTGTCGTTAGTAAGTAACAGTCAATCGTTATCAGAGCAGTGCGTTCATCTTTTGTTCAGCTGCACGACTAAAGGGTCTTCTTAATTACTATTGAAAAACTAGGTCACGACAGCTATGGGTCGGGTCGGCCTTAGTCGGCTAGTGTGATGCCTGCGGTAAAGCTTTGTTGAAATTTAAATGTAGAATTAAGCACACGTAACACTTCAAGCTTATGTGTCATTCCCAATATTCTCTATATTGCATATACAGGTGTTTATAACTGTCATAATTCACTCGTCGTGGACGGAAATATACCTGACCCTTCTTATGTATACGCAAACGTAATTAGAAAGAACGTTCTATGATCTAAACGACTTCGTTGCCTTGTGGCCAACCTATTATCTGATTGTGGTCGAAATGCCCACGGTCTTGCTATTAAAGGATGAAATTAGAAATTTAGGTTTGCTATGTCTTATTCCAAGAAAAGAGAAAGAAAGAAGAATTAGTAAAAGCTAGTGATGCTGCTACAGCTATGCCGAATGAATAAGATATTCAGCTGTGAAATATGATATAATCTCTGGAAAGCTCCTTTAAGACTAAATTAATGATGACGTCGGCTCCCGTACCATCTTAAATGGTAACGTTAATCTGTTTGTTTGTTAAAGCGTTTCATTACTTTCGATCAAAAAAATGATTCAAAAAAAAAAATCTCCATAAGAACATCAGCGCCCCCCTCCTCACCCCTGTTGGGTGACATTCAACGTCAAGTCTCTGTGGGAAATTTGTAACGAATTATTACCATGTTATTTGAGGTCATAAAACTATTACGTGTTGCTAATTAGTCCACAAACCACTTTGAATGATAAGTGTCTGATGATTAAAGGGTCATTTCTGAGGGGGAAAGGTTGAACTGATAGCAGTGTTTTTAAACAGTCCACAATGTGTCAGCATTAATATTATGCCTCAAGTCATCTTTAAAGTGATGTCACTCGGAGATGAAGTCAAAGACATTGCCTCCGTGCTCTCACTCTAACCTGGGTACTTTTTCTTGAGAAGGACGTGACTTTTGCAAATGTACTTTTAATATTAAGGTGCAGAGGAATTTTAATCACACATAAAAAAATATTGGTGAAAATATGAAAACTTCACATCTATATATAGTGATGAACTCAACAAACAGATTCTTACACACATACACACACACACATATATATACACCTGATTTTAAATCCATTTATACTCAACTGAAAGACGGGTAAACACCGTTTTGAGACCTTTCTCAACCATTTTTTCTTTTTTTTATTTGGCGGGGAAAATATACTTTTGTCTGAAATTTTTCCCCACTCTTCAAAGAAAAAAATTCGGTAATCCATTGAAATATTTTTGCGCGGATATCATATCGTTTTCGGACAATTCCTTTCACGCCAAACTAATGCTATTGTATGTTATTGTATGTTGGTCACACAGTTTCGATTTACCTATAAATGTGGGTTATCAAAATATTCTAACCCTCAAAAGTTGTTATAGCGTTTTTTGCTGTTAATTTTTTTTTTTGTCCACTTTTTTTCTTTTTTGGTCCTGTTAGATTACTTGTACTGAGAACTGAAGACCGTTAGCGAATTTCAAAATTTCAGTAAAATCTTGACTTCACCATTTCAAATAGTAACGACGATACATTTAGTCGATTTTCTTAGTTTTCTGATGTTTAAATGCCGTTTTTGCCATGTTCTGTGAGGTGATGCTATGTGACGTGCACAGGATTTCAATGGTGGGGAAGGGGGGTGGGTGGGGGGGGGGGGCGGTCGACCATTTCCCCCGCAATTGATGTATGTATAAGGACATGAACCTTTTTGGACGGGTGGAAGGCGGATCAAAATTTTTACAAATGATGGGTGCGGCTGTGGGGAAGTTGAATGCGACTCCCGTAGGTGTGGGTCCCTCCTCTAGCAAAATATCAAAATCTAGAGGTCAAATAGTGCATTCCGAGGCATATTTGAATAACCAATAAGGTCTATAATTTAGGTCTAAACGCAAGGTTGTGCTAATAAATTCTTTTGAATTGTGAAATTCCCGGCATTGTTGGCTTTTCCCCAGACTAACGATGGAACTAGGGGGCATGCCCCCACCCCCCATGTCCACCCCTTTGTGCACGCCACCGGTGATGCTGTGAGTGGAATGATAGGGCGATGAGGAGAATAATTGTGGTTTGGTGGGTATATAGATTGTCGGCGAATTCCTACGATAAACGGAGACAGGTCTGCAATGTAATAATTTATTTTAAATTATTCAAATTACTGGTGTTACTGGATGCTTACATCTCATCGTAATTGCCAAGATCGACCGACTTGGATATGTTGGCGGAATTGCAAAAAGGGGGGGGGGTGGGTGATGTTTAATTTGGGTGGGCATGTTTAACGTTATGTAATCTTGTAATCATAGGAGTATTGACTACATAGGAGTACTATCAGCCTGGTATAGTACGAGTACCGCAACAACATGAGTGCAAGTACATGTCGAGATTCCATCGATATGAATACTAGAGGGAGTACAAAGTTCTAAGAGCGAGTGCAGTGGCATAACCTTGTACTGCGATAGGCGTAACTAGACTTTTTCATTAGAGTGGGTCAAAGAGATTGACAAGGGGGGGGGGCAATATTGTTTAAAATAGGGTATCGCTATATCTGATTATTAAGTCATATTATATTCTAAAATTTCGTTTGGGCAGCAGGGGGGGGGGGAGACTTTTGAGAGCGGGGGCTTTCTCCCTCTGCAACCCCCTCTGGTTACGCCACTGGTGGAGGCCTAGTATCAATGCAAGCCGCCCAGCCCCCTTGCTCAAGTCACTGGTATCCACTGTGAAAAGAAATGGCTGTAAATTATTTTTAATTATGCGCTTTATCAACGTAATATTACCGGTAGTAATATTTGTATTACCACTATTTAAGGCCTAGTAATAGTTTCGGTCTCACGGACCTTCGGTCTCGTGGCCTGTAACCTAAACAAGATTATTTCCTGAAAATGTCCCGAGTACGAGTGCAAATCAATGAGGGCTTAGCAATAGTCGTATAAACGCCATTATGATTTCCTTCATCCATTGTTACAAATCATATTCATAGACATCGAAATTTCAATCGAGCTATTAAGAAGATTCATATTTGACCCTTGGTATTATGTACTTTATCGTCATCAAGTATTGAAATAATGAGCTGAAATTACTTGTAAACCTTTGTTGTATTAATGCCACAGATTTAGTCTACAAAAGTTGCAGCTTTAGTTGTCTTGTATCAAAGCTAAGGCTGTCACACGACTTTACAACCCATGATCTTTGTTTAACTGACACACCAACACACCAACCCACCACCCAACTGTACACGATCCAAACTATCACATTTTCATTCCAATGTGCGCATCTTCAATCCCCCACCCACCCATACCCTACCCCACCCACCCATACCTTACCCCACCCACCCATACTCTACCCCACCCACCCATACCCTACCCCACCCACCCCAAGAGTGTCACCGCAATCCGTTGCATACAGTTTAGCTTACAAGTCATACCTAACAGGTAATTCGCCTGGATCAGACCCTGCAGTCGTTAAATCACAAGTCCATTGCCATCACTGCTTGGCCGCAGTCCTCCCCCCTCCCCCATCCCCCGCCCCTCTCTCCAAATGTCACCTGCCATATATTCATATAGATATTTACACTATTTCTTTACTAGTAGACAGTATCCCACGGAAGTTTCAATCTAGTTTCGAAGATTCCCATGCAGGATAAACCTAATCCGGGGGAGATTCAACGCTATAACACCGGCCGACCATCTCACACTGTTGTAAACAGATCAAAATGTTCCACGCGAAAACGTAAGTGGCATGTTATGAAAGGCACTTTAAAAAATGATTACATTGCATATTTGGTGAGTTTTCTTAGAAAAGCCGACCTTTGAACGCTGCAATTATAACTAAATATTTTGAGTCATCGTCAAACAAAATTGTAAAGAGAAGACAAACAGTAAAGTTTAAAGGAATATGTCTGCTAAGTATTTACAATATGTTGATTGAAGTGCAACTTCATATCTATATATATGTCGAGTGTTTAGTGGAAAATGTTTTTAGTGGAATGTAGACTTATAATCAGTGTGCGTAGACGGTTCATGCGGCTTATTGAAACAGTATAGCTCCCCCCCCACAATATCCAGGGGGACTCCCCAAGGGTGGCTTCTGAAATTTGGAGCCTTTGAATCACAACTGTCATTCATGTGTTTGCATGAATACATGAATACGCACCAACATGTCTGAAAGCCTTAGACCGTTTTTATATCAGTAACAACTCTTTTTTTTGCTCTTTTCTAGTAGAGAACTTAAATACCCAGTTCAATGCCATATCGATCATGATGCATTTTCTCTAATGTTACATTTAAGACCCTTTTGATGTTACGTTTTATGCAATTCAGATAAAGAAAGGATCCAGGGTCCCAGCTCCCCCACTCTTGAACTGGTGCCCATCAATCCTTGCTACACCACTGGTCTGAACAGGTGAGTGAGGTGGGTGGGTAATGGGAAGGGGTGACCTTAATTTAAATACTACACACAAAAAACAACCTTACTCCAGAGGGTTATAGAAGGAATAATAATAATGAGTCTTTGTTTCAATCTAAAGGCCTATCTAAAATCACCAACCCTCCCACTGCCCATTTTACCATGCCCACCCTATTTCCACCCCTCTTGTTCCCTAGTCTCATTCAACAGTGCCTTTAAATCAGTTACAGTATACTTAACCGTTGTAAGACACAGGAGATAGTGACTTAAGTTTGGCTGTTTAACATTTAATCTCTTAAACACTAAAGCAACCCTTCCCCTTCATCGCCTCCCTGTGTTACCCTGCCCATGTCTTACCTCCCGACCCTCTAGTTCCCCCCCCCCCTCATTCAAAAGGCATAATGACTCGCAACTGGTTTAACCCACATGAGGGAACATGATTTGGGTTTGGCCATTTTACACCTAAACTCTTCTATTCCGCATGTAGGCCTAAACCTGCCTTGCAGCTTACTCAACATATAAGAATCGGGGCGAACGTTGTACTGCAAATTTCGCAACCCAACACTCCCGGCTCCCATATCACCGTTGGCGTGTAGGAAGATTATTACCATTCTACAATTCGGTCGAGAAGAAGTCTGTCGTCAGGACCCTGAAGTTCTTGTCTTAGGCGCATATTTCCCAATGCACTGCAGTTGTGTAACGCGGTCCCCCACCCCCCCCCCCCCCACACTTCCACTAACCACCTTGAATGCCGTACATCTTTGTTCTGTTAACACTAAACATCCTAGGTGAGTCAATAGAATAAGGGATGTACGCGCTGGAAACCACTACATACTGTCTCGTATACGTTCTATAAATGGGTGTCTCTCACCTCGTAAGTGCTAAGATAAGATACCTTTAGTCAGACCATTAAAGTGATTTAAGGCAATGAAAATATTACTGATAGGAAGCCATGGTTTATGACAGTCCTTCCTGTCAAAGTTCGTCTCCTCCACTTGGTAAAGGAATGCATAGAAGACGACTCTCTCGTGGCGTATTTTGTGATCATAAAGTACCTGTTCCCATGGTAGAAAGTTTATGATTTTTAGCCCTGTGGTATTTATAGCAAGATTTCAATGTAAACTGTCAACTTGTTAAACTGATTCTCTTCATAGAAATATGGAAGTCTTCTTCCTTATACACATTTAAATAGCTAGAAACATACAAAAGTATTGTGCTTTTTTTCTGTTTACTGATTATTATTTTAAGCAAAGTTCATATTTTATGGCTCTTAGAACTGGCACCAGAAAATTCTGGCTTTGATGAAAAAAACTTATATTATCTTACTAATAAAACTATCGAAAAATAAAAGATGAGAATATAAAGTTAAACGTACGACTGATAGAAAGATCAATGTTTTGTCTACTACGTCTAGTCAAGTAGTCGACTTTTTAAGAACTCTGAGAACTACTATATTACCAAAGAAACGGTTATCAACCTTGCCTATCCATTCCCCACCATTGCCTCTATACCATCATCAAATATGCTAGAATTATACCAAACTGGTCACCGATACTATATGATACCTGTCCATAACGTTTGAGCCTTGTCCACATCTGAGGAGGATTTTGATGTTAGAATTATCAGAGAAGTATATATGATTATGGGAACTCTTCACAGGTGAGCGCAATACAGATGGTAATTAATATATCCCTTAACAGAACCAGATTTGAAGAAATCTTAGGAATTTATATATGTATATATTAATATATATATATCATTCCAGGATCTATAATATCCAATAGTAAATAATATTTAAGTTATATAAGTTCACTTACCTCCGCCATTTTTGTAACACAGATAAGGGAATCGCCAGATGTTACCGATGCCAATGGCATATCCCATACATGCTATGATAAAGTCTATCCTGCCAGACCAGTTGTCCCTCTCAGCCGCTGCTTCTACTTCCGCCTGTGCCTGTTCGCTTGGTGGATTCGTGTGGTTCAGCCTCTTATCGCCATTTTCAGGAGCATTCTCCTCCAATGGATTGTAGTTTCCATCTCTTCCATTCACGTCTCGCAATGGTACTTTCTCTGATGTATTTGATTTCTCTTCAGACATCTTTCAAAAAGTTTATTTTTCTATATAAATTTATGTTACCAGAACTAGAATACAACACAACGTATACACGGCGACTTTAGAAGGAACGTACGTTACAAATAAAAATATAAAAAAACCTGTTGTGAGCTCTTTTATGTTATTAGATTCCGGCAATTTGGACCTGTCTAAAGCTTGCCAAAAACGTTGCAACCCGATAAAGAAAAGGTGTGAAGCTTCTGTCACAGACGGTTCAATTTAACACTGAAAGCGATCGAAAAAAAAAAATTACTAACCAACCCACGCATGCACACAGACACACACAACAAGTCTACAGAACTCTCTCTCTCTCTCGGAACAGCGTCGACACACGGCTGCACTACTACACCTGGCAAATAAATGGTGTTTTGTATCGTGCCTCGTTTATTTAGCTATCGACGGGATAAAAAAAAAAGTTTGATCTAGATGTGAAGAGCGTCCTGCGGGTTTATGGTGGGGCGACACCAGAATCAAATATTTGATCATGCAAAGTTTTTTTTCGCTGGCGCGCAATATTTGGCACCTGTCAGATTTTACAGTTCACACATCATGTGGGATATATATCGATGTGAAAGAATACATGTTTATTCATAAGTCTGTAAACCAAAACATGCATATTTATGATCTGGCATGTTTAAAAGTTCTGTATGTGATTTAAATCGAATAAGGCTGAGGTGTTAATAGCATTGATGGATAGTTTCGGGAGACTGGCATGACAGACGTATCAGTGCTATAGAGCTAGACGGAGGTGGTGGCGCTAGACGTCCGATTTTCATAATATTGCTCACTTGCACTTGAAATGTTATCTTTGTTTTATTTATTACATATTCACGTGTTCTGTAAGTAGTTTTCTTTCTTGTGTGTGTGCGTGTGTGCAGGCGCGTAGCCAGGAATTTGCCAAGGGAGGGGCGAAACTGTAGATTCGGCATTGCAAACTATCTAAGCGTAGCGCCAAGCGTAGCGTACAAGAAGCGTACAAGAAGCGCGAAGCGTACAAGAAAATTTTGGCTGAAAATGCCTCCCAGATCGCTGGAAATGGCACTTCTCAGGCCTTGTTAGTTGCATCTTAGCATTCTCTCTTTTGAAAATACTAGCGAAATCATAAAAACATTAAAAAAAAAATAAAAAATATGCTCAAGGGGGGGCCCTTCGCCCCCCCCCTTGGCTACGCGCCTGCATGTGTGTGTGTGTGAATTGGTTGTTTTTCTTTGAGCCTAGGGCGCTCTGCAGAGTGGATATTTGCGCATTATAAATACTTTCTTATTACTTATAATTATTATTATTGTTATTATTACTAATATTATTAATTACATATTTAATGCAAGAAACAATGTTGCCGTGCTCCGTTTAGTGGACAAACAGTATGCAATTTAGTCAAACATTTTATGAGATATTCATTGGCTTATATTATACATAGTCTATGCTCCTTTCAATAGAATCATGATGCTCCACCGGACATATAAGCTAATAACGTCAATATGACGTCACAGTCGCAGTCTACGGAAACTAGAGCTGACAGTCTTCAATGCGGTAAAAAAAAAATCATTTCTTGGGTATTAATATTATTGTGGTTATTATCAACACTTAACTTATAACCTTACATTAGAACACTGTCATTTTACCGAAGCATATACCGCTCTGTAATTGATGGTTAGGGACACGGAAGTGTGAGTAGGGGGGTGGGGGGGTGTTGGAGGTGGTTCACAAATATCAACGTGAAAGGAATTATGTAAAGAAATCATTATATAAATAAAATAACAACGAGAGATGATACCGTATATGGCTATGTAACACATGCATATCCATAAGGTATCATACGGGATAGCTTCGTTTGTGACCATCCGAGATTTTTTGTAGCCAACACAAAACCTGTGCTGTTATAAAATCATATGCACTCAACAGGCGCGGTTCCAGTGTAAGGGGGGGGGGGTCAAGTGTAGGGTATATACGAATCCCTTTCAACATCACACAGAAATTCACAGGTAGTTATTGGGGGTGGGGGGGGGGGGTAGTGGAGACCATTCCGATGGGATTGAGACATCCACACGGCTCCATTTCTGGGTAATGATGTGCGCCACAATGTACACAATTATATGGATGTATGTTTGTATATATATATATATTCTAAACCATGTTAAGCACCGAAATTTCACTCACCTTAGTATCTTCTCACACGGTATGTGTGAAGTTAGAGAAGAGATTTCGGTTATACACGTCCCACCCCCCCCCCCTTCCAACCAAACCCACCCACCCAGAACGAACGTAACTTCTCCTAGAACGTTTATATCTTATAGTAAAAGACAAGGTATCGCTACAGCCACCTTAACTAATCTGCAGCTGTATGAGGTAAAATATAAAAGAGAAGCGTTAGTAAAGGTTTCTGTGCTCAAGTTTCTATATAACGAGGGTAACCGGTATCAACGGTTTCTGTGCTCAAGTTTCTATATAACGAAGAAAACCGGTATTACATGTTTCTGTGCCCAAGTTTATTGAAGATAACCGGTATCAAAGGTTTCTGTGCGCAAGTTTCTATATATTGAAGAAAACCGGTATTAAAGGCTTCTGTGCTCAAGTTTCTATATATTGAAAATAACCGGAATTACAGGTTCTGTGCCAAAGTTTCTATATAACGAAGATAACCGGAATTAAAGGATTCTGTGCTCAAGTTTCTATATGATGAAGATAACCGGTATCAACGGTTTCTGTGCTCAAGTTTCTATATAACGAAGATAACCGGTATAAAGGCAGTGGCGTAGGAAGGTACTTTTGAGTGGGGGGGCTGAAGACTGATGGCCGGCCTGGGGGAGGGGTCTAAGGGGAGGGGGTGTCCCCCTCCCCTTTGGAATTTTTTGCATTTCCAGGTAGCCTCAGATGCAATTTGGTGCAATATAGCACACTTCAACACCCACTCCATTTTGTAAACTTAATTTTGTATTTTCACCAGGCCTTAGATGCAATTTGGTGCTCCAAATGAGATTTTTTTTCTCATTTGGAAATGAGAAAGGGGTTTTCTGACTTGCGAAGCGGGGGGGCGGAATGGTACTTCCGCCCCTCCACATTTTTCACTGGGGGGGCTGGCGCCCCCCCAGCCCCCCCCCCCGGTTCCTACGCCCTTGTATAAAGGTTCTGTTCAAGTTTCTATATAATGAAGATAACCGGTATTAAAGGTTCTGTGCTCAAGTTTATATATATAGTATTATATATATAGTAGGCCTATATATATTGAAGATAACAGTTTCATCAGTTCATTTGTCATCCATCGCTGCAAAATTCACTGAGTTATGCAAATGAAGCTTTTAATATATCGGTCAGATAAATAGACGTCATGGCGTCGTTTGGATGTTTATTGGTTCTGTTCGTTAGGTTTTAGTGAAGATAAACTCGTTAAACTTGGCAAAATTTGGCAGAACCTGGAAGATGACTGCGGATATGTAACTGTATATATCATCTTCATCACCCGGTGTGATCTAAAATATGTTTAATAACAATATGAATATGGTAAAAGAAATCTTTTGTTTCAAAGAAAAATATCAATCTCAATGAATTGATATCTTTACATGTAACATAAAATGAGCTAAACTAAAAAAGAGAGACTCGGCCCGTGTAAGAGCTCTCTAAAGATCAACGATATGCAACTGGTTAATTAAATATTTATATCACTGTACTTGATATCATTCAACTAATCTATAGATATCATGTTGTATAGTTATTTAGTTTCAGGCATATATATACTTGTTATCATTGTAAAAATAATGCACCATTATTTTAGCATCAGGAAATAAACGAACCACCTAAGAAAATGATAAAGAATGAAAACGATCAAGATAAAACCTAATGTGAGAAAAAAATCAAATTGCGTGACGGGTCACTTCATAGTTGCGAATGATCTTTCTAGAATCGAGTAATTGACTCGAGACACTGTATATATTATATCAGCCGATACTCATAGCTGGTACATCAACTATACTGTTCATGTCCCACAACCGTGCATCAGTAATTACTACTTTGTGTTCCTAATATGTGTAACATGTATTACAGAACATGAACAGTAGTTACTGTACTAGCTATCAGTATCGGGTGATCATATCTATGGAGAAAACGGTGACTCCCTGTTCTGGAGTCAAATGAAACATGTATAGATTGACTTATTACATGTTTTTATATAGCGCCATCATATTTTACTGAGCAGTAAGCATTTCGCAATATAACTAATATGCAAGATGTGAACAACGTAAAGGTCATGTTGAAATGATAACATAATGTTCGTTTAATTATGTCAACAACTTTCTACAAAACGTCAAATTAGCTGAACTTAGAATATTACAAATTATTGCCCATAAAGAGCAAATTATTGATACCTGTCTCGTACTTTGCAGTTCAATCGTTTTCTGTCGAATGTTCTTTTAATCAATAATCGATAAACCGACGGCAGACCGTTGATTAACTCGGTTCATTCATAAAAAAATAAATAAAAAAAAACCAAGAGACGTCAATTTTCTTTTCAGAATGTTACAATTTAATGAAAAACTGTATTTTAGGAAAACAACAAACCATTGTCTCGAAACGGAAACGCATGGCCCTTCGCCTTTTGTTACAGTTAAAAGTCTCAAAACAATGTAAATGCGCAAATAAGAAATTAACAATGACAGGAATGGGCTATGTACAAATGGTTGTTACTGCATAAAGTTTAAGGGCGTTTTTACGCACCAAATTAATCTTAAAATGTTGCAAACGTAAATTAAAACAGTACTATGTCATTCCACGTTGTACTTCTATTACAATTTAAACAGCCGAGGTTCATTAATTAACGTGACTGGACTATGTAATCACATGACAATTTGAAACTCAATGATGACTTTGTATTGTATGAAATGTTGGGAATTCATACATTTGATTTTCATATAATTAACGTCTTTCACCTGATTCGTTATTCTGTTGAGAAACGTAAAAGCCAAATCGTATATTCTGAGGCAACTGTAAATTAGGCCTATAATAAGGTGTCACCGCAAGTTTGGGCTAATAATTACCTTTTTGTGTGTATAAATGAATGTGTGTGTGTTCAGTGTTAGGTTGGCAAAGGTGGAGGGGGAGGGGGGGAGGGGAGGGGAGAGTGCACACCCTCACACCCCTACGTCCGCAATGAATTTGCTGACACTTTTTATTAATTGATAGATATTGAGCTGACTTTAATACAATCTATGCCAACCATATATTCGATCTTTAGAAGGAAGATATGTTAGGGTATATACGTTAAAAAAATAAGTTAGTATAGTATGTTTACTTCTCTGAGGGGTGTCAAGTTATGTGTGACTATAGGCCACGGAAAAGCAAAACCCTTCCGTCCCAATTTAAATAATTATATACAAAATACGTTAGGGCTTGGTTCATGTACTAAGTTGGTTACGGTGTCCGCATATAAAATTAATGCGCTATAGGCCTGGGTTCGAATCGCAAAACTGTTGGTGGCTTTTATACTTGCTAAGCGTTGACAGTTATTGTTTCGAAAAATAATTCTAGAGGATATAATTCAAGTTTGACACATGTGACACTATCACTTTGTGTTCATGTATTTCCGTGGATGGCTGTATATGTTACGTAACATACATGATTTATTGCAGTTTTAAATTCCACATATATTCTATGAAAGGACGAAATTCATCACTTCCAGTGGCGGAGCTAGGGGTATTGGTCAGGAGGGGCGAGAATGGTCTGTATGGGCGCTTTCGACACTATCTAAGCGGAGCTCCACCACAGGTTGGCGCGTAGCGTATAGAATTTTTTTGAGTAAAGATACTCCCTATAGATCGCCGGAAATGACCCTTTCCGGGCCTGGCTAATTTGCAGATAAACGAAGAATAAGTAGGTGTCATCGCCAAATTATACCAACAAAATGTGACAAATGTCAATATGTAGATGAGAGCGCAATAAAAAATATAATAATCGCGAATAAGTTAAAAATGGTAAAGGGCTGAAAAAGGCCCCAGCAGTCCATTTGAGTCCGTCAGGGGGGGGGGGGCATTCGCCCCACCTGACTGTATGGACGCTCCTCCACTGATCACTTCCGCTTCATTACAGTTATTCTGCATGACCACACGCACGACATGTAATTTTGTCAATGCTGTAATAGTGATATTCATGTACTTTAATGCACATGCAAATCATAATATATAATCGTTCAGTTACATATTTCACTCTTTGCTATGTTCTTATAACATACAACGTTACGGCTTCACATTGCCAATAAATTTCGAATGAAAAAAAAAAGAAATGAAAGAGGATATCTGACAAACAGAAACAGAAATGAAAAAAACTATTGATTTTTTATTTTTGTTGTATTTTTTCGTCGATTTCGTCCCAAGGTAGTTCATTCTAAATCGATGTTCAAATATTATTTGGCTTGTCCTTGATTGTTGGCCAAATCAATGAATAAGCACAAAAAAAAGTATTGGAAAAATGGAATTATATTACAATTGTAACAATTACCAAGTATGACGGTCTTATGGTATATTGCTGGAAACAGTCCAATTATAAAGTCGTAGAAGGTCTCCTGTTTTCATAAGCTATCGAAATATTTTGTTCGATCTTGACTATACAACCTAAACGTCAAGGCATTATGTTTATATAGTATATATATGCATGTGTAGATATATATATATATATATATATATATATATATAAATAAATTTATATATATATATATATATATATATATATATATACACGCCGCTGTTTTAAAGCTCATTGGCACGCCCTCCCCCACAAGGGCATAGCACATTAAAGATAGCTCCCAAATGTCCCGTCAATCAATGCGATGTTGTAATATCCTTCTGTGAAACCATGCCTCTTGCTAAGAGGTCAAAAGGTTAACCTGATCAATATGAAAGTATATCGTCTATAGTTTCTCTATACTTATTTTCCATCGTATTAACCAAAGAATTGCATAAGGGAAATTGCATTCATGGCAATTGTAGTTGCAATTATGGTGTGTGTATAGTATGGTTCGTGTTGTATGAACTAAGTATACTACCCAAGTGAATACCCATACACAATATGTAAGTCAACAACAATATATTTTGGGGGTAGTGGTGGTGGGGGAGGGTTGTTGAACGATGGTATCTCAACATTCTCTCTATTCGTCAGATTTTTTCTTCATCCTCTATTGTTTTTAAAATAAATTAGCCATCTCATCTCATCGACGGATTGTGGAGCGGAGGCGGGAAGGTTTGATTGATCTGGTATACAGATGAAAAATTCTTTTCATAATTATTCGTGCAGATTTCCAACATCAACCGTTGATAAAGTTGGCCATACTTAACTTAAATTTCTTCCTCAAAACATCGCAATTAAGTTTTAAAAAAAACAATCTGTATATTTATTTCATCAAAATGACCTATGCGTACGCAAGAATATTATTGTACAAAGCGCGCAGAGCAGTCGAATTAACGTGAGGTTTCTACTTGAATTAACATCTACTACAGTCATAGAAAGAGTTTGCACAAAAATTTCACGACCAATTTTCCTAATATCTTATACAACTAACACAATTTGTAAACCTTGTCGTTCTTCCGATGTTATTGATCAATTGGATCGATTACTCAAATGTAGCCATGGCAACGTCTGTCTTGGATCGTCATTTAATATTTTATTCGTTCAGACTCTAAAATGTTGACGAGTTTATTGCGAAAGTTGCGCTAGTGTGGTTTAATATTTAAATGCTGTCTCACATATACACGTCGGATGACATAGTACAAGATATAAGGGCCAGGAACTTTGGAAACGCCAAGTTGTAATGTGGATTATATCGGTTAAATAAATGCTTGAAGTTTGTTATATGTCTAAGAAGATGGATAAACGGAACACAAGAAGAACTCTGAGGAATTTATTGGTATATTTATTCTCCATAGTAACAGGTACGTATATATACTAAAAAAAAATGTTATTTCAAAAATATTGAAGCTATATGCAAAATTATCTGTTCATTAATTTATTTTCACCCTATATGTATCTCATTGTTTCTATAGGTTCTGTATAATTATAAACATAATTATTTTGAGCAAGTATTCAGGCTGTATATGAAGCACATTTATGATGTTTAATGACGTAATAAACCCTTTATGCGTGTTTATGAGCAATTTAACTGTTTAAGCATTTTTTTTTCTTGACAGACATTGGTTTGATTTTTTATGTTATTTTTTCTTATATATAGTATTTGATGCTGTGTAATATCAAAATCCTACTATACTGCAGTTCGTTATGGATTAACAAACAAAGTCTTGTTTCTTCAAAAGAAATGTCGAAAATTTGAGATTTGAGATTTCTGTTTTCCTTGTTCTTAATATTACTATTCCAAATTTCCTCGTTAAACAAATTTCTCTAATTGAATGGAATAAAGCAAAGTGCGACCGATCGAAAGCGGCTGTAGTTATCCCTGTAAAGGCAGTTTAGGGTAAATGAGATATGATAACCAACAACTTTGGTTCTTTTTAATGTCATTTATAGTAGTACGTATACTTGTGAAACTTGTGAGAAAAAACATATCGCCAGAGGCAGATGACATAATTGTTTTGCTTCCCTATATAACTAACTCATCAAACGATATTGTGAAAAATGTGGCAATTAGACAATATGGAGGAGACAATTGTATACCACACGGTTATTTGAAAACCCCATCTCGAAATCTAGTCCCTAACTCGAGATATGGTTGATTGAGTGGTTTTGACTATTTTGATTTTATTTTGGCTATAGCTATAAACCCGCGCATACTCCAGGAAGTGGAGTACAGTGGGTAGTCTGCGATGTCTTAACAGCTAATGTTATTTAAAACCTTTACTTTCCTTTTATAATGGCCTTCTTTTAAATGTGATTTATGTGGATTGTTGCTTAGCAGCTGTCAATGTTCTCTGTACTTTAGAATTTTATATAAAAATAGCATAGTATTGTGTTTCTGGCTCTGTGTATAAATGTTGAAATATTATAACGGTATGAAAAACAAAAAATCAGCACAATTCTCATAATGACATCATTTACTACGCTGTTGTCAGATACAATTACATTACCATTAAAAACATTACCATATTATGTCAAATAAATGATTAAAACCAATAAATTGAAGATTAAAAATGCTATAAGGATGTGGTTTGATGCAGTAATTTTTCAGCACTTAAAATCAGCAATCAACTTCAGCCGCCTGAATATTACTTGAAGGAGGGGGGGGGGGGTGAACTTCTGTCCCTGGCGACCAACACCCAGAGCTAAACCGAAATATCGAAATTTAAAAAAAAATCATTATTTTAAGACCGATGTAACCTTAAATTTGATCAAGATGATTTTAAGCATTCGTAGAACATTTGTCCTTAGCATGTTTTAAATACAAACATTTATGATTTTTCAAATAATGATTACTGTACCATGTTGATCTGAATGATAATATTCAATATTCCATTAAATTAATTTCAATTTTCTCTCTATTTCTCTCTCTTTTCTAAGTTTTGCAGATGTTTGGCGAAGTTGAAGCTGTCTCGAATTGCTATAAAAATTGTGAAAATGAACCAGAATGTAGCAAGTAAGTCATAAATTTCCCTCTTTTTTTTTGGTTATTAAAAAAATCGTATTTTTCCAATAAAGAACTCCAACTTTTCAATGAATCACAGAATATCGATTTCATTTTCTTTTCATAAGAATTTATCGACGGATATCATTGACCAAAATTGATAATTGAGGTGAACAGTAACTCGTATGGTCATTAAAATCAATACAACACACTGCAATATAGATTAATATAATGCAGCACACCAAACCATACATCAAATGGTATAGATAATAATAGTTATAACCGCTTCCAGCAAGACGAAATACTCAACAACACTGCGTGGATTTTAAACTTTAGAAAAGGGGTAATTGACTCTGTATGGAGTGGGGTGAGAGAATTTCATGAAATCTCAATTTTATCAATAAAAGACAACCTTTCAGATCTTTGACAATACTCTTTACACAATATAGTTTCTTTTAATAGGAAACCGAGGAGCATATCCTAAGAATTCTCGTGACGCCCATTCCATTTCTACCATCGTTACGAGATATTAAATGTTAATATTTCATGATATTGAATAACAAAATCCTTGTGGCATCATGTGTAGCATCATGTTCCCCTCGTATAGGGGAACCGTGATACACACCTGACGATGATCACACAGTCACAGTCTCGATGCAAGGGGACTAGGGTTGAGAGCGGCTAAATCGTTAAGGTTGTTTGGTTCTCGTGCCCAGGTTCTATCCTTGGTGACTTTTTTTTTTGAATATCAAAAATCCTAAAATTTCACTTGAATTTCTACCTGTTTTTCATTGCAAGAGATTGAATCTTCATTTTCACACTTGTACCAAATGAACTGATCGTTAGTCTATAACAAGTGATAGCAACCGTGAACTCGTTCGAGTAAATGTATATTAAAAAGTACAATTATTATCATTTTTAAATGTAGCATCTCCGCTATCTGTTATTTTCAAGGTAAGACACTGATTTGTTTTTAAGACCAGAGTGTCAAAAATTTAGCGATCAAAATGTCACCAAATGGCGATTCATGAGAGAGACATGTTTAACTCATCCCATGGTATATCCATGATATCAACGCTTAAATTTACAAATGTATATATTTGCATTGTCGCTTAGATCCGTATACTTTTAAGAGTATCGATTCAAAGTTTTAATAAAGACATCAAAACATGATGAAACAGAGATAAAGCTTTGAACACGGGTTTACACCGTCAAGGTTAAAAATTGATTTATCTAACATGAAAGTGTTGAAAGTTAGACACGTTTTCCGGTAGACTTAAGCAAAAAAATAAAGAAATGTTAATAACATTTTGCTATGGTGAGTTCTATACATAGATACAGATAAGAATTGAACCTATCGACAAGATAACCTACATGTGCTTTGAAACAAATCTTTCGTAATTGCTGTAAATTTGAAAGCAAACATGCTTCCAGTAAAATTGTTCGAAATCAGCCCAGATAAAAAATAATCAGTTAAGAAAAGAAATATGTCCATTTCGTCGTTTTGTTGTAAAATACAAATGTACAAATTTCCCCCACCCCCCCCCAAAAAAAATGCTCAAATTCACTGTGAGTGATCTGGTCTAATTTCAAGTTCATTCAAACAGGGGGTATTTTGGTCATTGTTGTTGTTATATACGCATATCATGGTAGGCGGGTTGACCTAACCCTATAGAAAACGAGCCTCATCCCGCTGGACTAGCCGCGTATGTTTATCGCACATGTGTCATTCTTTCATCCTCTTAATAAATTATATAGAACGAATATATATATATATAATGTTATACGAAGTGTTGCATTGTGGGAAGATTGGAATTTAAGGCATAACCTTGCATAACACATTAGAAACCACGATATTACAGTGCAGCACTTTGTAGCGTAACTTAAATAGTTTGATAACTTCATCTGTGACATCGGTGACGCCGGATGTCATAGTTGGTAGCTTTAATATACCTGACTAAATAGTTACATTGATTTAGCGTGTTAGGCTAGTTTTGAGAACAAAACGATGCTTAGGATGACAAATATTGGTCAAAGCCAACGTCAGAACCGTCTTCCTTCCTGAATAATTACCGAGGTCGATATTTACAACGATTCTGTAAATATTTGTACAGAACACGGTGATATTTCGACTGGTTCTTTTCGGTTTGCTAGTAACCGGTTTCATCCGGGTATAGTGCCTCGTACATGACAGACATCGATTTTAGTTTTATTTACCATCTCCACGTCAGAGAGATGAATTCGTAAATAATTTCCTCTTTGTCAAACGAGAGTCGTTTTCATAACGATTCGTTACACAACATGATATAACGGATCTTATGCTTAGGCTAGGACACTTGAAAGTATTACAGGCCAGCTCAAATGTATTTGCATATGAGGGGTTGTTTATGGCAAAATTTAAGTCGCAAGTATGGAAAGCCATTCATGCAAAATTATACAGATATTTGATTTTGAAATATTTTCACATTTATGAAGTATGTGAATTCGGATGTCTGGAATATAATTTCAGATATGTGTAAGTTATGGTCAGACATCTGCAATATATCGCTATTTCTGCAATCTTTATTTAAGATCTCATGACTACCTTTACATAAGCGATTACAATTAAACTGATAGGCTATGTCCTATATTATTTCAGAAAGCTGATTGCACGCCTTGTTCAAGATAAACATGTTATTCTTATTAAAGTGTTTAATTAAAGAAATGTATCTTGTATAAAGAAATATAAATTGTTGGACGTGAATATTGCTTAAATTGGAAAATGTTACAATGGTATACAATACATGTTCAAACCTTTAATATAAAATATGATAAACAACTTGTGTTTTTATGCAATCTCCATTTGCAGACATACGGCACTGCAGTGTTACAACGGACAGTGTACAACTAGTGGAGATTGCGCATGCGCACCATGCTGGCAGGGACGAAATTGCAATACACCAGGTATTAAGTTTGAAAACACTATTGCCTATATGTTTAACCAAGTAAAGAAAATTAGACCACGGTCACACGTATAAAATTGCATCTTCCGACCATCGTTTCTTAACTATAGTCCGACCATATTAAACTAACTACGGTAGCGGTCACACGTACTCACACGACCTTGTACTATATTCTGACGATCGTTATTCGCGGACACATGCATCAGTGAGTTAAATATGCTTTTGCAAAGCAATCATGCGCAGTTGCGTTGGGTCGGTCAAGGTTCACGGTTTTGACGATGTTTCGCGGGTTTTTTAGTTGTAAGTAGTAGATCATGTCAGTGTTTATACTAAAATGCATAGTCGGACAACGCAATGGCGGTCACACGCATGGTTTTTCCTGCTAACAATGGTCGGACCATGGTTAATTCGGGGCTCAGGCGCGTATCCAGGAATTTGCCAAGGGAGGGGCGAACCTGTAGGCAAACTATCAGGGCCGTAGATTCTGCATTGTAAACTATCTAATCGTAGCGCCACCATGAGTTGGCGCTACGCGTACAAGAAAATTTTGGCTGAAAATGCCTCCCAGATCGCTTGAAATGGCCCCTCCCAGGCCTTGTAAGTTGCATCTAAGCTTGAAATTACTAGCATACCAAAAAAAATATGCTCAGGGGAGGGGGGGCGGTCGCCCCTTCGCCCCCTTGGCTACGCGCCTGTCGGGGCTAACGATGCTAATTACCATCTTTAGTGGACGATGGTCGGACGATCGTCAGACCATAGTAGACAGCGGTCACACGCAAACCGTACCATGGTCGGGCCATGGTCGGACCATCGTTATGTCTGAAAAAATGTAGGCCTACGTGTGACCATGGTCTTATATATAATGTAAGAGCTTATTGTATACATGATATATGTTAAATAAATCAGTTGTAAATAATGAGTGGTGTCGAAAAAGGTTTTCTCTATGTTTAAGGCAACTAGGCTAATTAGGTAGCTAGACTACCTAACGTTTGGTTAGAAATTTTGCCACACCTGTCGTGTTTTGACCACACTAACAAAGCGCCTAGATTTTTGTCAAGAAAGTGAAGTTTAATATGAGCTAATCATTAATGAATTGGATTTAGTAATCAAATTTCGTTACCCAAATTACTGTAGTATATAATTATTAACAATATGCATGAACAAAGTAAGTTGGAACATTTAACGCGTTAGACACTTTCATAGTCGTTTCTCAAACGGGCTTCTCTAGCTTCGGTTCGGTTTTTCATTCCACTTAATACAAAGGAATAATGCAAAGCGAAGAAAACCACCATAGAAATTAAGACACGAAAGAAGAGTAGGGGGAAAAATAATATTTTCATCATTGTCATTGATATTATTTCTTCTTCTGTTGCTTTTGTCAGCTAACTTCAACCCACCACTCCCTACATATGGATACAAAATGGAGGTTTCTATACCTGCTGATCAACCAGTCTTTGATGTTTTCCTTAATATCGAAACCAAAGATTTAGACGACGAGGCACGCTGTGATTATACAACATGTTCTTGTGTCGAAACGAACTTCGATATTCTTGCAGACGGTTACGCAGACAAATATTTTGGGATAAAGAAATTGGGAAGAAAAGGCGGTATTTATGTCAATGAGACAGCGCTATTAAAACCCGGGAATGTTTATAAAGTTATCGTGATCTTGAGTAACGAGGACGGCCTCCAGGCTTCAGAGGTCACTGTTCAGATTTCCATTTTGGAACCTTTCGGTTATGAAGATTATGATGCGCTGAACCAAATAGTGGAAAGAAATAGAAGAGCATTGGTAAGTGGAGTGAACTGTGTAAACTTAACGAAGGCCTTTGTAAGGAGAGTAGAGTATATGTAAACTAAACGAGAACATTGTTAAGTAGAGTGAACTGTGTAAACTAAACAGGGGCCTTGTTAAGTAGAGCGAACTGTGTAAACTAAACAGGGGCCTTGGTAAGTAGAATGAACTGTGTAAACTATAACCTTGTTAAGTAGAGTGAACTGTGTAAACCACACGAGATCCTTGTTAAGTAGAATGGACTGTGTAAACTAAAACCTTGTTAAGTAGAGTGAACTGTGTAAACTACACGAGATCCTTGTTAAGTAGAATGGACCGTGTAAACTAAACGATAACCTTGTTAAGAAGAGTGAACTGTGTAAACTACACGAGATCCATGTTAAGTAGAGGGAACTGTGTAAACTAAACAGGGGCCTTGGTAAATAGAGTGAACTGTGTAAACCACACGAGATCCTTGTTAAGTAGAGTGAACTATGTAAAACAAACGAGAACTTTGTTAAGTAGAGTGAACTGTGTAAACTAAACAGGGGCCTTGTTAAGTAGAGCGAACTGTGTAAACTAAACAGGGGCCTTTGGTAAGTAGAATGAACTGTGTAAACTATAACCTTGTTAAGTAGAGTGAACTGTGTAAACCACACGAGATCCTTGTTAAGTAGAATGGACTGTGTAAACTAAAACCTTGTTAAGTAGAGTGAACTGTGTAAACTACACGAGATCCTTGTTAAGTAGAATGGACCGTGTAAACTAAACGATAACCTTGTTAAGAAGAGTGAACTGTGTAAACTACACGAGATCCATGTTAAGTAGAGGGAACTGTGTAAACTAAACAGGGGCCTTGGTAAATAGAGTGAACTGTGTAAACCACACGAGATCCTTGTTAAGTAGAGTGAACTGTGTAAACTACACAAGATCCTTCTTAAGTTGAGCGAACTGTTCAAACTACACGAGAACCTTGTTAAGTTGAATGAACTGTGTAAACTAAACGAGAACCTTGTTAAGTAGAGTGAACTGTGTAAACTAAACGAGAACCTTGTTAAGTAGAGTGAACTGTGTAAACTAAACGAGAACCTTGTTAGTAGAACCTTGTTAAGTAGCGATCTGTGTAAAATAAACGAGAACCTTGTTATTTAGAGTGAACTGTGTAAACTAAGCGAGGGCCTTTGGTAATAAAGTGAACTGTGTAAACTTAACGAGATCCATGTTAAGTAGAGCGATCTGTGTAAACTAAACGAGAACCTTGTTATTTAGAGTGAACTGTGTAAACTAAGCGAGGGCCTTTGGTAATAAAGTGAACTGTGTAAACTTAACGAGATCCTTGTTAAGTAGAGCGATCTGTGTAAACTAAACGAGAACCTTGTTATTTAGAGTGAACTGTGTAAACTAAGCGAGGGCCTTTGGTAATAAAGTGAACTGTGTAAACTTAACGAGATCCTTGTTAAGTAGAGCGAACTGTGTAAACTAAACGAGAACCTTGTTATTTAGAGTGAGCTGTGTAAACTTCTTCTAATCAACAGTGTCATAAACGTACCTGTGTATAGGTTACGGAAGTACGAGGTGCTCATTTTGACCCTATATTCTCTTTTTTAATTCCTCGCAGTCGGATATCTCTCCTTTAGATGAGAACGACACCATCTCATTTACACTGGACGTCCTTTCCCCTACCCCAGGGAACATAACAAACATTACCGCAGGTACCCACGTAGACCTACAGGTTACTATTGGTATACCCCCAGCCGTCCAAATCAGCTTACTCAACTTCGAATTCTTTGCCGAAAATAATGCCTCGACCATCGGTGTCGTCTGCGAGCCAGGGGTCCGGAATACCGGAAGTTACATTACTTATGAAGAGGCCAGTCCTAGCCTAGATTTTAACTCCGAAAACTACTTTCAGGTGAGAACTGACTTCGACAGGCGGCGGAGACACAGGGGAACGACCCCCCTCCTCCCCCTCCACTTTTGTGAAATTACCTTTAAACATGCCTCTTTATAAATTGGAAGTGCCCTTTTAGTTATTAAAACTACACATTTCTCCCTTTGTATGTGTGTGTGTGTAATTTTAAAGTTACCTTTTATCCTTGCGTTATTTTAATGATATTTTGAAATACACTAAAGGGTCATGCAGAACGCAAGGAAAGGTCTACTGACTTTCTGATTTTCGGTAATCGTTTGGCGTTCCATAGGGCTGTAGAATATGCCACGAGAAATAATCATATCTTTGATGTCGTGTGTTTTTTCTAACTTGTATATATTTGGTAAATCCTGTTCTCTACTATATAGGTATAGTCACTCTTTGCTTTACTGAATGGGCTAGTAATAGCATACAAGCGTGTAAAGTTCGGGGTGACAATTTTGTTGTTAATTTACGACCGAAAATACTTGTGTATATGTATTGTTTGTTGTTGTATATTCCCTCGGTATAAGTTTGTTATTTATCCTCCATATTTAATTACTTGTCCGTCTCATTTGGGTGGGACTCAAAAAGAGAGACCACCAAATCCCCCCCCCCCCCGCCACGCCGTGTCCCGTGCCTGAGTGTCATAATGGCAGTGGTGTACCTGGAATAGTTGGCACCCGGGCGGATTATTCTTTTGTCACCCCGTGTAGGGGATGCCGTCCTGGGGAGAAATTTTTGTTTATGTAAGGTGGATTAGATGCAAAAATGGTGCTATCTTTGGTAAAGCGTTGAACTGATTATATGTTTTGGAAGTCTCATTCTTCTTTCTCTTATTTATTTCTCTGGGTTTATTTTTTTTTGGGGGGGGGGGGTCATGGCACCCCCTGACTGGTACCCGGGCGGACCGTTCCCGCTTAGTACTTCACTGCATGATGGCAAATACAATGACACAGTTTACAATTAGATTCATCTTAGATTATATTTATTTTTTCAAATTTATATTTTTTTCCCTTTTAGGCGGAGACAGCATATCTGACGTTGACAAACGTCACCAATTCCAATACTACGTCATCGGACCAATTAGAATTAGAATTTGGGGTGACCATCTTTAACAGCTCTGAATTAGCTATGGGAGAGTTAAACTGGATAAGTGTTGGCGCAGAATTCTTAAATTTCTCTCGAATCTGGGTAGGGCAAGTTGGACTCTTTGTCGATCCCTATGAAATGGAGGTAAGGTTGTTTTTAAATTTGTGTTTTTGCTGTCCTGAGAAATATATCTGTCTATTCATGCAGATAATACAATGATTCATATGAAAGGCTTTACTATTTAGGACTCGACTCTGTTATAAACACTTTGTTAAACTAGACATAATTGAACTTGCAGGCAAGTACATCGAAACCCAGTTTTTATCTTATATGGGTATCAGTCAGTTTTGAAATTGCCCCTTTGTGACGTCGTTGTGGGGTTGTCGAAATTGATCCATATTTTAATGTACTTTCAAATTGATCCGATTATAAATTTTCGATAATAGGTGGCAGCAGATATGCGGTTCCCGTGCTCGTATTGTTAGAGGGATTTTAAAATGGTGACGTATTTTGAACACAGTCAACATCATTCTCCATGGCAAAGTTAGATATTTATCTGTGCCTCATTGTCCCAAGTCACGATTTAGGAAACCTTATTGCACCATTAACAGTATGAATCGTGTGAACTAATAATATAGTTGGTTAGAGGAGTTAAATTGGCCAAATCATCCTTCCATATTTCTCATTACAGTAGTGGATAGTAGGCCTCTGTAACTCATATGAGTTACATATTTCATAGTTTGATATTAATTGCTCAGATATAAGGTTGATTACTTATGCGCAAATTCATTTCCCCCGACGTAAAGATAGGTCTATGTCATTTTGTTGTTTGGGAGATCGGTGGCCGGATGAGGATAGGTGAGCTTGAGAATTTAGTGATGAGACCGGTCCCAAAAATCGGAACCGGGTACCCATCTCCCCGTCCGGTCGCCCCCCCCCCCCGGAACCCGTTCATTACGTATTCAACCTGAAACTCAAACCGGCCTATACTATAATATACGCCTAATGTTACTACGTATATTTGCTATGTGGGCCTTCCACTTTTGTTGACCCGTACGGCGCAACATTTAATCATTCTTCGAACGAAACCGTAGCAGTTACACAAAAGTATCCAAAGTATTGAAAACCGGTAAGTAAGGAAAATGGAACTTTACTGATATATTCATACGCGTGCAACAAAAGTGGGCGCAAAACCAAGTGACTAAATCTACAATTCTTACAATCGAAACTGACTGCTTCGATTAATAATTTGATCCCTCAAAATATGACCATGTATATTAATACTCATTATAATAACTGATTCCAATCATCACTTTCATATTTTAAATTTTAATTGTCTTTTGGTTATGTTCACAGATTATCTCCAGTCCAGTACTTGACTTTAATGAGACAATCACCATTAACAAAGGCGAAAGCGGCGTGATTACTCTACTCATGAATATTTATGAGCATTCTTACTCTCTAGAGGTAAACGCAAGGATAGTAGCACCAGTAAACTCACCAGTATTCCACATTTGTAAACTCGGTGTGAGAAAAACTGGAGATGGCTACTGTCTGGAAAATTCTAGTCCTGTCCAAACCTTTACCGAAGATATGGTCACCGGATACAATACGGACGCTGTGTTTGACTTCAAAGAAATTATATATGGAGGTAAACACATACACTACCTTGTTTCAACTTGAAAAAAATTCTTCTATAGAAGATACATATACATTAGCTTACAGTGATTCTGAACAGGGAACAAAATTGAGCTATGACAAAATTTCATTTAGTATTGCCTCAAGATTTGTCGTAAAGGTACAAAAGGTGGGGGGGGGGGGGTGGCAAAATTGGTTAGAATGACCTTTGTAACAATTTCGTTGTAACCTCAGAGCGTTACTACTTTTAGGAGCATTTATGTCTTTAGTTTTTTATGTTCTACAAGTCAACTTTTGATAAATCCTTTCGTTTCAATCAGGCCAAAATGGAGACATGGTGAGCAGTTTAATTGTAATGGACCTGCACGTCTATCTTCCTGACGTGGCCGATGTACTCCCGGGTGAAACGTACGCAGTGCATTTTGATGTATACATCGATGGAACCATGCACACCGTCTCGGACACATTTTTAGCAGGGGGTAGTGTAACCCCAAGCGAAGTAAGCGTCCACTTATGTTTAGTTGCAAAAGACATTTGGAATGTTTCATATATCATAGCATTTATAACACGTTGCACTAAACTAATCTTATTGTATGCTGTTTTGTGCTTTTCTAGTTGTTTCAAATTTGTTTTCGAGAAACATAAAAGATAAAACAAAGAATAAAGCAGAATATAACGTATAAACGTGTAGCTAATGAAGAAGAGAAATTGTCTCAAACACTACAAAACACGCTACAAAGCTTATATCTGATATCTAGTGAATTTCTTATTTTAACATTTGATTTTCGTTTCCAGTTTTTAACATCAACCCGACATACCCTCAGTGGAGCCAACGGCGATGATGATGCCATAATACTTGTCACATAACGGATAAATATGGAAGAATTAACTCGATTTTACTGTGTTATCATATTAAAACAAAGATCTGCAGGCTCTGCTAAAAGCTTCTTTCTTTTTCTGTTTGCCGCAGAGTCCCCTCCTCCCCGCATTTGCGATAACTTTCCCAGAGATACAAGACGTGTTTAATTACTCACCTAACGAGTTACTCCAACTGAATGTAGCTATTACCTTCCCGGTTGGAATATATCGCGATATTTCGGTAGAAGTGTCAGCGACAGGGACGGGGGACCCGATATCCTTACTCTCGGTGGAAACTACCCAAGTCGGATACAACCTAGGATGTTTCGACACTTGCCAGTCTTTCCAACCGAGAAATGAATGTCCAGTTGCGACTGACGTCATTACAATGACACAGCCTGTCATCAACCATGGACTTAGATGCTGGAAGGGTGATAATGATCTTTCATTTAACATATTCACGAGAATCCCTACCGTCACACTGGGGCTTCAGACTATTACTGTGAGAGTGAGGGTCGAATCGACGCTTGTCATAGCCGATACATTTGACGTCACGGTTGTCGACAGGATTACAGTACCGGTGAGTTCAGTAGGCACTTTATAAACAAAGTAGTAACCGCAAGGTATAATTGATTACTGTTTATGACTGAAGTTAGACGGGTACAAAATGAACATGACCAGGGCTCGAGTTAACCGACGGGACTGACAGCAAATTGGAATTGTGGACCCTACCACTTCCGGCATTGCCCTTACATAGCGCCCGTTCCGACGGGAACATTTATTGCCGTGCCCCTTATATTTCGACCATTAATCGTAGACTTACTGAATATACCTAATCGATTGTGGAAGGTGTTTATAGTAATTAGTGTTAAGTTTTTCAATTTTATGTCATTTTTGGGTAGGTGTTTTCCCTCCTTAATTCGAACAATTGATATGCCAAGACATTACGTAATAAAGCAATGTTGATTTTGTTTTTTATTTATTCGCAATTTGAAGAATAGCTGAATGTGACCGACCATTTGTACGTGCATGGACATCACACTACAACCTTGGTACGTTCTCCTGTTTCATTTCTCCCAGTTATTAATCATTCTTCTGTTTATCTGTTTGTTTTTACATATAGTCGAATCTACCCTTGATATCATCCGATATTGACAGAGATTTACTCATAGATGTAGCTAACAACCATGACACCACCCTGCAACTTGTTCTGCCAGCGGATACAGAATTCCATTACACTTTACAAGTATCAAGCGATGTTGAATGGTTTGTCGTAAAGGAACTGAACTTAACATTAATGGGAAATGACTTAGTAGGAGACCTCGGTGCCTTAGTGCAAGTAGACAAGTAAGTACATACTTTATAGCATAGCTGGTTGACTTTCATCATGATACTGTTATGCTAACCACATTCAATAAGCTCACATTATTAATGTTCTCCGCAATAGTCTGTAAAGTGTTGTATTTCGTCTGTAAATGACGAAGCCTCAACAGTAAATAAAACTAACAGGATTAGCTCCATTCTTATATACAAAAAGTCAGCTAGGTTATTGGTACCTCTGCTATAAAATTGTGGTGAGTTTATGCTAAGTTTGCTTTTTTCTTCAAAAGAGAATCCTCTTTATTTTGCTCGCAAGATTCTAAGCATTTATGTGACATTACTTAACGAAATTGACAACAACAAAAAACACCGTTAAAACGAATATGATAACTAAATAAATAAGCTGCAAGTAAAACGGTAAATGACATGTAGGTACATTTCTTACAACTTCATCTCTGTACTGTGAGGCTCATTAAAAGTAAGTGCAGTTGCATTTAAGAATACTCAAGAAGCTATGGGATACCATGCTAACCGAACCAGACCCAATTAGAATGATAATTATTTGCTATTTATAAACGGCAATTAGAATATTTCCATTATTTGATTTATAAAGAAAACGAATCTAAATTTAGGTAGCTATATATCGCTGCATATTCATAAGAAGAAGTTTTATTCATAATTAATTTTATTCCATATAAAGCTTCACAGGAGGAATGTATACTGGATCCTTCGACCTTGGCTACGTAAACATCATTGCTTTGTTTCCCAACGAGACATCTACTGAAGACAGTACGGTATGTACGGTGATTTTGAATTAAATAAAATGAATAAATGGTTAATTTTATATCCAATGATATGTGTATAAAAACATATACTATGAAACGTGTTTAACTGACTACTATTTTACATGATTACATGTGTATATTAAAAGCAATAAAGAACTATTTTACGCGAATTAGCTTTAATTTGCATCCGGCATATATTTATATATATATATATATATATATATATATATATATATATATATATATATATATATATATATATATATATATATATATTTATATATATATATATATATGTATATACATATGTATATATATATATACATATGTATATACATATACATATGTATATATATATATTTATATATATATATATATATATACATACATATGTATATACATAAATATATATATATTTATATATATATATATATATATATATATATATATATATATATATATATATATATATATATATATATATATATATATATATATATATATATATATATATATTTGTTTGCTTTGTCTATAGATCGCCTTTGACGTCATCCTTGGTTTCATGGATGGTGCTTCGGTAGACGACGGACAGGTTGCAAATATGACTTTTGCAATCATAGCAAGTGATGGCGCTCCAACTCCAACGGAGGATCAGGCCGAAATACCATTTACAGTGACAGCAGTTAACTTGACAGAATTTAACATAACGGTAAACATAAAGTACCCATGCATGTAACGTGATTGAGGGTGGGTAACAGAGCAGGAAAAAAGGACAATAGATTCAATTAACAACTGAAAGCTTTGTCCTTCTTGAAGTTGCTTGTAAATTAGGCATATCCAGTCTGATAAACACTGACTTACACCGTATACACACAAGACCACAAAAAACTACAACAAAGTAAATAACTCTCGGTCTATAGATTAGTTAAAAGCCACCGGTTCCAAGTACATCTCTTGCTTAAAGACATACTCACCATTACAATACATCAGAGACGCACCCCTTTTGTTTCCCGAAAGAGTCACACTTATGCAAACTTCAGACGCGGATCACAAATACGTTAATTCGTCCAAGAAGGTAGCATACAGAAACGCTGTACTCAAAGCCGAAGAGTTCGTTGGTACAAATCCTTTGGCCAGCGACGGCTAGCCCGTCATTTCTCATAAAGGTAGCTACTAATAAAATCCTAAGGACCTGCACTGTTTGTCAATGTTAGAAAAACAAACAGTCAACAGGTAAAATAAACTTATCAAAGGAATATTAAAATTATACTTGGTACTATTAAATTAGTAAATGTTGATAATATAATGTAGTAAACAAGCCTTTAAATGTTAATATATGTTGTGTTTGATACAGACATTGTAAACCCCGCATACCATAGTCCATGTACCCTGAAGCTTTTTAGGTTAGTCCATTATGTTGAGAGGGGTAAACTTAATTGGCTTTAAGGAAAAACAAAAATGGAAATATGCTTATAACGAAAATAACTGCTTGTACGGCAGATGACGTATAAGGAACACATTTATACTTTATGTATTATGAATTAAGATCTGATTTGACTTCTTAATAAATGTGTATTGCATGCTAACTTTACAATTTACGAGAAGAACCTGTGATCAATCTAACGCACTACATGTAGGGCCCCTGTAATGTAATCTGCGAATCAATCAGGTCACACATCCGGATTCTATGCATGCTAAATTCTTCCATATCGCCTTAATTACGGTAACTTTCGGAGGAACATGTCATACTGTAGCTTTTGATTGTACTTAGAGGGCGGGGAGGGGGGTTAAGATCATATGTCGTCCAGGGGAGGGGTCAAAGGGAAGAGGTGGCCCCTATCCTTTGAGAAATTGTTGGTAATGCTTAGATGTAATACGGCAGTGCCATATTTTTGCAACTTTTGAAACAATCTTTAAGAATTTTCGATTCAACGTGGAATTGTGACCAAGCAAAACATATCATCATCAAAATGTATTTTAAAGTTAAAATTGCATAAGTGCATGGCGTTTATTATTAGTATATAGAAATTGATTGCGTGTGAATTCGTTAGGATATAAGTATAGGCTTTCTCCCTCATCGACTTTCTTCTCCACCCTGCTGACTGTACCAATGGACGAAATGTAGCTAAACAGAGGAATAACTGTTTTGAATCTGGCCCAGCTATAAATTAAAATTCAGGACTTATGCAACCCTACAGCATATATTCTTCTTTCAATTTTACAGTCTAAATTCGCATTTACGTGTCCCGGATCGGCTTATGTCTTACCTGGCGAAATAACCAGTTGCTTCCTGACGATGAATTTTACAGATAACAAAGAATTTGTCATTTTTGATGTCGAGGCTTCACCAAACGCAACCGACTCTGTAGGAATGACAATCCATTCCTTTAAAGTCATCGGCATCGGAGCAAATTTGATGACCAGTAGGGAACCAACATACAGCTATGAATATGTATTAAATAATGCACAATTGAATCGACTATCTGTGGACTTTGGTTTCATTACCAATAACAGTAAGTGGCTTATAGCTTGTGTGGATTTATTTTAAATTTATCGAAAGTTGAGTTTACGCAAGAGTCAAAGTTTCGATGTTTGGCTGGACGTTTTTTTTCCTTTCTTAAACTGTTTGATGAAAGACGTAATTGAAAAGTCTATTCACCTTTCTTTGTTATAAACAGGACGAATATATAGACTTCATTATGGAATAGCTTACTGTACTGTGATAACATCGTTTGTGGTTTCGATGACAAGAGATACGTGTGCAGTCACGATGGCGTGGGTGCGTGTATGCGTATATATATGCGTGTGTTTATGTGTGTATGGGTGAATGTATGTATGTTTGACGCGTTGCTTGTAAACACGATATCCCAAGAAGGATAACTTTGATGAATCTCATACTTGATATGTAGCTGCCCCATATTGAGTAGAAGAAGCATATTGCTTTTGGTGGATGTCAAAGTCATTTAATGTCAGCAGAGGTCAAATTATGAAAACATTGTTAACACAATATCTACAGACGGGAAACTTTCACGAATCTCACGCTTGGGTATGTATGTGTCCTATATTAAAATAAGGACCCTATTGTGTTTGGTGGAGTTCAAAGGTCATTTAATGTCACCAGAGGCCAAACTTTGAGAAGCTTGTAAACACATTATATCCAGATGGGGAACTGTAACGAATCTCATACTTTGTATGTGGAGCCCCTATCAAATACAAGAAACCTATTATTTGTGGTGTAAGTCAAAGGTCATTTGATGTCATCAAAGCTGAAGTTGTGAAAACCTTGTAAACACGAAATATTGGAAGCCTTGCAAACACGACCTGTGTTTATCATGTCATCGTGTAGTTGAACATCAAGATAGTGGTTCAGGAAATTTATGTTATAAAAGCGGTACTGCTGGTGACACAGCAGAAGTCTAGTTTGATGAAGTCATCTATATGCATTTTTGCGTTCTGGTTATTAATTCGGTGTGGTCGAGGGAGTTGTAATGTAAGGTAAGCGGATAGCAGGCAAATTAAAAGGACTACGAAAAGTTAAAGGTCGTGCTGTAAATTTTTATCTTTTATATTTGTTACATGACTCAATTTCGCCGGTGTAATATTTACTGTACTAACTAAGCATAGCTATTTGTATACACTCAATCCCTAATATAGCTTACACAGGTCTACAAAAGTCGACAAAACCAACGGAATTTATGTATTTACAAGCACAGCTGTCTACTTAAATCAGACGTTCTCAAATCTACAATTACAATAGGATTTTATTTTTAAGAAGATTGGACAGTTGAAAAAGAGAATGAGATCATTCTAACAAATTCTTTGCCACTTTTGCTTTTTTGTTACTTGATAGAAACTTCTAGCGATCCAGCTGATAACCAACTACAAATGGAAATAAAAGTCCAGGCCACAGATACCACAGACAACGAGAACGGAACGGACCTTATACTCGGAACAGGTGCCTCGATTAGCGATAAGCTTATATGGGTATCATTCACGACATTTAACATTGAAAGAACAGGTTCGGAAACACCGCAATTGGATTACAACTTCACCGTTGTAGATTCTGGGTAGGTCAAGTTGAATTATTTTGTAATTTTGTGGATATTAAAAAGTTGTTGTCAAGACTAACTGTTTCAATATGCATGTAATAAATATTTCAACTATAGAGTACATCTAATCTAAATAACACCTCCCTGATCTAACTCAGTCGTAACAATAATTTACATTCTTAGGGGGAAGGGGAGGGGGAGTGGAAGGTGAGAGGGCTGGATGGGTTATCCAAGACGATTGAGAATTAATCAAATGAAAACTCCGTCAGGCTAGCATTTCTTAAAGTGCACAATGCATTACATTTCATTTACATTACATTTATGCTCCCTCGTCTTGAAACCGAACTATGAATGGTCTTGATATCAGTTACTAATGAGTCCTCCCTTGTGTTGTCTATACTTGACACAAATATAAATCGTTATCCATTATACGATCTCGCAAATTCAGCGATATCTATACTTCTTTATGTAACACATGCAGGGATATGGTAACATATGATGTTACAATACAACACGAGCTTGGAGTTTCATCTGCCGAAGTCTCCGCTCTTACTTTGACCATTTTCCAGCCTCCATATTTTGTTTATGAGAGCAGTTCGTCTGATATTGTGTTTACGGCAACAGATTCTGGAAATAGTCTGGTGTTATCGGTTCGTATTGAACTCAATCGTGTCCGACACTTTCAATCATTCATTCATTCATTCATGCATGCATGCATTCATTCATTCATTCATTCATAAATTCATTCGTGCGTTCATTCATTCGTGCATTCATTCATTCTTTCACTCACTCACTCATTCATTTATACAATCATTCATTCATTCATGCATGCATACATGCATGCATGCATGCATTCATTCACTCATTCATACAATCATTCATTCACTCATTCATACATGCATACATTCATTCACTCATTCATACATTCATTCATGCATGCATGCATTCATTCATGCATTCATTCATTCATACATGCATTCACTCATTCATTCATCCCTGTTTTTTAAGTAAATATTATTTCTGATCGAGATTTTTTCTCGAATAACTACTTTCCTCCAATGTTGGTTGAGTAAACATTTCTTTGTTAACGATAATCAGCTCACCTCTTTTCCTAATTACACGGTCGCTCGTGTAAGCTGTCATGTTGTTGGAGCCTGAATGTTGATAATTTCTCTGATGAAGAGGGGAGGGGTGGTTAGGTGGTGAGTGGGGTGCGTCGATTCAGAACGACTAGATAGGTATAGTGTATCCTATAACTCACAGAGTCTTGTATCTGTTATAATGGGAGACATCAAACCACTTGCCAAAAGGAGGGGAGGGGGGGGGGGGGTAATGAAATGAATATATGAAGAGAAGAACTTTAATTATAATTCACTTCTTTTTATTTTGTTTCTCTGTTTGTTTCATTGTTTATGTACCTTTGTTACAGATTCCTGAACTGCTCTTTACTGATGCTATTAGTATTAGTGTGGTTTACTCACGTGACTGCACCTACATGTTCACCTTCAAAGAGAAATGGAAAGCCACAAGTCTGCTTCAGATTCAATACCAGACTCATAATCGAGATATAAATGGCGTCGTTGATTCTGGTACGCCTCTGGGCAACGTAATGAAGGAACCATTACAAATCGTCTCATTTGACTTTAATGTCAGCCAGTTAATTTCCAACGGTAAGACATTCGTCTCGGTTACACACACACATACATATAGGTATATATATATATAGCCTATATATATAGTCTATATATATAGCCTATATATATATATATATGTATATATATATATATATATTAATAATATGAAGATATTTCGCGGAATACACTTGTCATATAGGAATATATGTGATGCATCCTGCTTTCCAGATAAATTAGTTGTTTTTTTCATACCTCCTGGCTGATTATGAAATCGCAATAAAACGTAAAGATATCGATCTTCTGGTGATAAATCATTTGATCGATCACAAAGTTATATGTACAAAGAAACCCCGAACATTTTCCGTACCATCGTCTTGTCTGTGTTCAGCTGTACAGCTTTTAACTTTACTACACGATATGTCTAGTCATTACACTAATTGTACTAAAGACCTAATGTAAGGACGCAATGATATCATTCATATTTAGTGGTTCCTCATTGGCTCCTCGTCCGCCCCAGACTTAAGGTGCACCCATTTTTATCCTCCCTCTCCTCCCCTACATGATTACCGAATGGAACCACATGATTCTGTCGCAGTTAATCATGTAAATACAATTTGGATGTTGAAAATACAAATACAAGTACATCTTCATCTCCCCCCTTATAGATAAGAAACCTCCAACCTGTCTCTCACCGACAGCCCTGGGCATGGAGAGTGGTAGTATTACTGATTGTCAGATTACGGCCTCACACAACTCTTCTGGGATCCCTTTCAATGCAAGAAGAAATGGATTATCTGGTATTAGTCTTCATTTGTTTCTTGTGTTTTTGTAATCAAGAGCACTTGATGAGATGAGTTAAAACCAAGATAAGAAAATACTTCATTTTTACCTCATGTTAAAATAACATCAATTTATTCACTCACCAATTGATAAAATTAATTATTGAGTCTAATTTTGTTTTGAAAAAAAAAATGTCTTTAGGAACCTCCGCACTATTGTTATTAATCATATGTAAGTCCATGAGAATTAGGAGAAAAGAAACTGGATACCTTCCAGTATAAATGCCTGAAGGAAATACTTCAAATGAGATACCCACAGACCATCAGTTATGAAGAGATTGAGAGAGTGACCAAATTGAACAGGATAAGTAATGAAATCAGGAGGAGAAGATGGAACTGGCTAGGACATGTGCTGCGAGAAGACAGGGTAGACTACAATTACGTACTGTAAGACGTCTCGGCCTTGTGTGCCTCTTGGCACAGAGAGCGTTAAGATTAAGATTAAGAAGTCCATGAGAAGATGCTAGATCCAGTGTTCTACTCCACCCCACACCACCCCTACCCCCAAAACAACTTTCTCACCTTTTTGTAGCTTTCTTCATTCTCTTATTTCAGTGAAATACTATAAGATGAATATACTTTCCTATACTTCTTCATAATATTGTTCGAAATTACGGAGTTCATTTATCATGAGTCCTTTTGTTTTTAATACCATCACAGCCTGGACAGTTGGAAAGTCTGGACCGTATGCTGATCAGCGTTGGCTAAAGATTGATATTGGTCGGTTGTCCGTGGTAACGATGATCCAGACACAGGGAGGAATTGAGGCTTCAGTTGAAGGAGATATCGGGGAGTATGAAGTATTCTACAGCAGAGATGATATCGTGTATAAACGAGGCTATCATATGAATGACTCCACTCTCAGTGAGGTAAGACATACAACTGGACGCTGTTATAAGTATGAAGTATTCTACAGACAACTAGACGCTGTTATACGTAGTTTACACAGGCTGCTTCAAAACTATTCGGAGCATGCGCAATCAACCCTAATGTTAATTAAATTGGTGTATACTTTCTACATTTCTGTTCTAATGGGCAAGTGTTACTTCTGTGGATTACCCATCAGTTAGCTTATTTCGACTTCTCACTCGTTATCCTAAACTGCTAAACTCTGAATAATCCAACTTAAGAAGTTAACACTTAACCAGCCTGCTGAAAGGTTCTCCTAAAAGCCATTAAAGCAATAAATAATGAAAATGAATAAAAATGTTATACAGATGTGCAAACGTGGCGAAAATGCGTTTCGAATGTTACCATGGTGACAAGGAGTGCACTTCGTGTATGTGTGTCACAATCCATTCAGAGGGACAAAGAAGTCTTCTGTTGTTGCTGAGATGTGAAGCATCATTTATTCACTTTTATTTGGATATTTATTAAAACCATAAACTGCACAATTTGTTTTGTTCGGATCAGAGCGTAATTTTGACATATCATATATAGAGGTCTGAAGAAGAGTTTGAGACAAAATGCAATATTTAGAAGATTTATGTAATCTGAATATAAAGTCGAGGTACTTATAACTGTGTACTTTCGATTTATAATACCGTATGTATTGTATTTATTATATGTAACTAACTGTTTATAGATATTTGACCATCGGCGGACCTATCCGGACCCTGTACCTGCAGATTATTATAATATACACACGACATATTTCCTGGCCCGTCCAGTTGAGGCGAGGTACGTCCTCATACGCCTCGGTGCAGATGATGTAGGGGATGATCGTGTGTACAACGCCCTCCGTGTGGAATTATACGGATGCTTTATAGAAGCACTACAAACAGGTTTGTAAGATATATAATTTAAGTTTATGTGTAGGTCTGTATGTACATATGAGATGTACTCACCAACTGTACAGTGTTCTTGGCCAATGTACTGACTTTGTCTAGTGTTTAGGTATCATGAGATGGACTCAGCAACTCTGCAGTATTATTGGCCTATGGATAAGCACACTTAAGTAGGGAGGTGCACCAATATCATCGGGAGGGGGGAGGGGGAGGGGGGGGGTAAGTTCAATTTTCACCAGAATCATCTCTTGTATTTATATCCATATACTGCAAAAGAAAAACATGAAACAAAATGACTTTGTTTATTTGTCGAGGTAGGCGTTTGTGTAGCGCATAGGGTAAAGAAATATAGGGCCGGCGGAGGCTTCGCCGAGAGCGTGTGGGTTATGCCCGTAATAGTTATCCAGCTTTAATATCACTCATGCAAGGAAGTTAACTGTTCGATAATGACGGATATTGTCTACGAAATATAAGCAAAACCAATACGGTAAGACTATATATAGTTCGAGATTGCATGTATAACCTTGTATGGAATCTAATTGGTTGATTGTCTGGACGTCCTTTCTTAATATGTATTCTTACAGATTGAAAAGTCATTCTATAATATAGTATGCATTGCCTGTAGACTACGTTTCAAGAAAATGCTCTCAAAGATAAAAACTCATGGGAATGAAACTAAACAATTTCACACACACGCGCGCGCACACGCACAAACGCACACTGCACGTAATGATGCGCAATCAGTTCCAGTCTCCCTTACTTGGGAAAGTGACTAAATTATAACGAATCGCTTACAAAATGGAAGTTTCCAAACAGATCTCCAGATATGCTTTTACTAACTTGTTTTCTTCACACTCTCTTGATCCATCAGATATCTGTCCAATTGAAAAGACATTTACCAGATTATCGGAAGAGTACGACAGAGGGTTCGTAGTGAACACCAATACGGATACGTTATACGTATGTAATGTGATGGTTAACGATGGTAGAGTCGGTTTGGTACAGGGAATACTCGACAAGGATACTTTTCTCCTAAAACGAGGGTGAGTATTCCAAATAGAGGAGCTCCAAAAATATGATATAAATCGTAATGATTCAAGTCTCATTGAAATCACTTGTAATATTAATAAAATTATTGTATTGCTTTTAGGGATATCAGAGAAGGTTCATTCTGCTTCTCATACCACCTCCCTCCCTCCCTCCCTCCCTCCCTCCCTCCCTCCCTCCCTCCCTCCCTCCCTCCCTCCCTCCCTCCCTCCCTCCCTCCCTCCCTCCCTCCCTCCCTCCCTCCCTCCCTCCCTCCCTCCCTCCCTCCCTCCCTCCCTCCCTCCCTCCCTCCCTCCCTCCCTCCCTCCCTCCCTCCCTCCCTCCCTCCCTCCCTCCCTCCCTCCCTCCCTCCCTCCCTCCCTCCCTCCCTCCCTCCCTCCCTCCCTCCCTCCCTCCCTCCCTCCCTCCCTCCCTCCCTCCCTCCCTCCCTCCCTCCCTCCCTCCCTCCCTCCCTCCCTCCCTCCCTCCCTCCCTCCCTCCCTCCCTCCCTCCCTCCCTCCCTCCCTCCCTCCCTCCCTCCCTCCCTCCCTCCCTCCCTCCCTCCCTCCCTCCCTCCCTCCCTCCCTCCCTCCCTCCCTCCCTCCCTCCCTACCTCCCTCCCTCCCTCCCTCCCTCCCTCCCTACCTCCCTCCCTCCCTCCCTCCGATGCCCTCGTCAAAATGATTGAAAGTTATTCTCGTGTACTCGTGCAGCAACCAGGATTCCAGTTTAGATGAGGTGTAATACGCTATGTGTAGATCGTGTAAACGATGGGCGGAAGAGTGAGAGTTAGATACAAGAAAGTCCCCCCCCCACCCCTCCCGTATACCACGATCGGTTTCGATCTTCCCCTTGTAATATTCTGATCGCTTATATCTGCCGCCCACATATCTGCGTATACAGTGTTAAAGCCATTTCTGTATACGGGGCCTACTGACGATAGTTTACGTTATATCGAATGTGGTTTAATTATTACTTCCAAAGAGTGTGTTGTCTTTCCAATGCTCCTGAGATAACATTTTAATTTCAGACGCCTCAAAAGTTAAAAATTACTTCAAGAGGGAATTTTCTTCTTACAAAAAAAGAAAAACGCAGTGTCAGGATTCGAAATAATTTCTCAATGTATTTGCCACATCATGTGGGACGATGTGTACACATGATCGCGAAAATATGTGGGCACGTTTAATTCGTATGAATAGCTGTATGACGCATCTATAGTGGTCCTGAAGGGACAGATTATAGAGTTACTGTGTTAGTATAACACAACAACACGTCAAAAATGCGGTGTTTGTCAGGTAGTCAAGTCACGTGCAACACAGTAACTCGACAACTTGATCATTTACGTCAAAGATGTAACGTTATCGACATAAATATAGATATAAATTTAGATGTCCCGTTATACTAATACGATAAGGCTACAACTCGTGTGTCCCTCCAGATCTACCGTACACAGTCAATCACAAAGTACGTCTGCATGGTTTATTAATTAACGTAGAAGAGTGCATCGATTTGAATATATGAACTTTGTTTGCTTCTTCATGGCCTTCCATGAAAATGTAACTGATGACAGTAAAGCAGGTGGTCCCCTCAGGCGCCTAAATACGTATAATAAGCCCAAGAACATTAACAATACATAATCCTTTATTTTCAATTTTCACAGAAAAAGACGAACGAGATGTTTCAAGACACAGGATACGTATGCTTGGCAAAGTAAGCAGTTGAAAATATAGAATCTTCTGAATAATGTCCCTAATGGCACTTAAATTAATTTTAATTTAACTTATATGAATTAACATAATTTGGCTTCTGGTAAAAATGTTTGTGTCGCCGATAGTATTGCGTCATAATTGATTAAATCAAGGCAAATCAGTGGAAGCTACAACTCTATAATAATTTCTTAAATACAAATGTAGATGGTAAGTGTACTTATAATTACGTTATATGTAATGTAGATTAATGAAACTACAAACTAATGAAAGAAAAAACATTGCAAAACACTTCACTTCCAAATGTCACACGACGTCATACGATATTGTTTCTAATCAATCAGTGAGAGTTACTCGGAGCAGCGTCAAGGAAACATAGCTTTACTTCATCTGACAATTTATTGTTCTAAGTTCAACTGAATGTTAGTAATGAAACGCAACCATCTATTGTAGGAAGTAATGAAAAGATCATTTACTTGCAGAAATAATTCGCACTATTTGTGAACATTACATTCAACAAACTTGTGTCGATTTCGTCTGTTTATAAATTGACTGGTTATTATAAATCACGAAGAAGCATTTCAAAGGCAGTTTTTGTTTTATTATACATTATCTATCATAGTTTCGTCTGCCCTTTCAGGTTTGGACGATCATATTAGAAATGTGATCGGTTATTCTCCGAGTACTGGTGGCGTTTACGCTATAGCAGGCTGCACCAATCCTGCATACATGGTATCATACGATGAGGGATTACAGTGGGTGGAGATCTCCAATGATGACTTCACTGATGCTCGTTCCGCGATGGATTACATTTCATATATAGAGCTGCCGACTGAGTCCACGGATGGATTCAACTTTGTCAACTCTAGTTATGTATACCAGAGTCATGGCAACTGGGAAGGTACATGTATACACTGATCTCCTTACATTATACCCTTTACAGTATATATTTTTATAGTTGTCATGTGTATTGAAACAAGTACTATATAGTTATACACCAATCTAATTGTGTACCAGTAAGTTGGCCTGACGCTTCGATCCTAGCAGGATCTTCTTCAAAGGCATTTTAGCCTTGAAGAAGATCCTGCTTGGATCGAAACGTCAGGTCAACTTACTTTTACACATTCTCTTACACAGGCTGTGTAGTGGATAAGCAGTTTGCTAACAGTTTTATTTTGACCAATCTAATTGATTAGATTTTCTTTTTTAATCTTTAGAAATGAGACCGATCAATTTCTGTAGATTATTGAACACACATCATTTGCTACAGATCCCAGGGGTGCACCAGTGTACTATAGTACAAAGGATTCCTGAAACTATTTTGGAAGTGAAATTAACCTGTATCGACGAACTCGGTCAAACTGCATGGTTCATTCTAAGTCTTATTAGAAACATCAGAGCAAGTATCACGTGACTATGACGTAACGTGATCATTAATATTCTTGTTTGGCATTTAAATGTAGTCCACTCATTTTTCTGTAATTTATTATTGTTTTTTTTTCTTTTAACAGCTTCTTTTGATGGCATGTTTGGACAACGACTTGGATCTCCCGAGAAGATTCTTGATTGGAATACTTGTTGCAAAACGTAGTTGAAAAGCTTTATCTGATTGGCCGAAAGATTCTTTCATTACAATTGCAACACAGCTGTTGGTTTTGCATATATACAATTTCATAGATCTCCATATACGACAGGACAACTATAAAGACAGGCAGACAGACATACGAACGGATAGACGGACAAATAGACGTCAGCGTTGTAAATAATATATCATTCTGTTACATACTGAATGCAAACGTTTCTAATATGCACATAATTAATTCCAGATATTATTACAGTCAAACTATTTAGAAATAGTAACTTTGATCATCGACAAACCTTCTTCATCAAGTATAACAACTTAATGCGATGAATTAAGAAGGTGCCAAGTAATTATACATAATTCTAATTGTCTTTCAATTTTTCATGTAGCCAAATGAGATGAGGAAAGTCTTGAATATTTGATGAGCTGTACAAATAAAACAAAAGTTATTACATTAACTTTGTGGGATACGCCCCAACATCCTTGTAACATATAGCCTCACTTACCATGCTAAGTTGAAAGACAATTTAATGGTGTAAGCATATCCCATGCATTGAGCATCTTGATCAGTATAACCTGCACTATGTATTTCTTTTGAGTACCACTCGTTAGCGTTGCTAAAAGTGAATACCACAAGGGTAAATGTTATTTTAATTTTCTACCTTAGCCTAAGAACTGATAACATACTTGCATTGCGCCCCCAATTGTCCTCTCTACGGTGACTATTCTCCCGGCCTTCCGAATCTACCAATCAGAAGCACATATACCGCACACGTGTTTCTATTAGTGTGAGTTAACTTGACATTCCTGACGAACTTGTCCCTCTCTGTATGATCTACGTACTCTAGAACCAACACGTCTTATAATTTGTAAAGCTTTGGTTCGCAACATAGCATACTCAACGGCGTAACATCATGGGGTGAGAGGTGGGGTGGGGAGGGAGGAGTGTGAGGGGTTAGGGGATACACGAAGTGGGCCCGAGCCAAAAAGAAGTACATAAAGCACATTTCATTCAAAAGTGAAAGATCCAGCATCATCAAGATCTCATTTCGCTATTCCTCTAATCGCTGGTTCCAGCTGAGTGTGTGTATTTTAAGTCTTAACCATTATGTTTGTTTTATCATCTTCTCTATACGCCGGTAACGTATAATGAGAATTTTTACATATAATGTGTTATTAATAGAGCATCTGTTATAGAAACGAGTTGTAAATATTCCGTATGTCACAAAAATCATAGGCACGCCTTCAACTGTTTACAACAAATATTTACTGTAAATTGCATTTAATATAAGCAAAGGCGCAAATTTTAATGACTATTATGTGTCATCACTCCTTAAAATTGCAATTTTTATTGAGAAGTATATACATCCTCATCAAGCTTGTGTCATATTATATTAAGTTCGGATGTAAAATTATAACAAATTGAGAGTAAAGAAAATATTTAGGTAGAGCAACATGCATATTTGATATATTATTGGAACGCAGTACGGCGTTTGTACAATCGCATATTGCGAAACATTTCATTAGTGTGCTGGAAATAATGTAACTTAACAAATCGTAGAAAATCATGTGTTTAAATGCTTTTACATGAAATAAATTGTTGGAATGAAATCGAAAATAATTGTATTCATTGTGTCTATCACTGCCTATTGTATTATTTCCAAAAATTGGTAGAACCAATGCCAATTTTTTAATATAGAGGGCTAGTATACGGGTATAGCAAATCGTCATAGAGGCTTATTTCTTGATTTGCTTCTGAGGCTGAAAATGGACAAGTCTAAGCTAGTTTGTTTCCTGCACACCGTCCATGTACACAAATTAAATGCTTTATGTGAACTCAGTATGTTTTGTATGTAAAATGCCCAGTTAAGTTGAATTGGTTTCAGAATAGGGAGCATCTGCAAGTTCATTGTATTCTCAATGAAAACCAGGACACGAAACGTTGATCGAATTATGATTTACTGAACATTTCACAACAATTTTCATATAAACCATTCAGCTACTAAAACTAAGCGCCTACAAGAGATCTTGAAGCATTTTGAGTGGTAAAATATGCCATACTAATCAGGAGATCTTGCTCTCGAAATATCTGAATTATAAGCGAACACGAAAAATTCCTGGCCTCTTGAATCAGTCAAATTCAGAGCATAATGTTTTATGTAATTCCATTGAACAAGTGCTACGAACTAATAGCGCGAGGCTTTTAATAAATGGATAAAAATTTGTTTTAATGACAAGAACGAAGACCCAGGAACTATGGGGCATCATCATCAGGTAGTGATAATAACACATCTTTAATTTTAGTTACACAAGTTTTTAATACTACTTTTGCTGAATTCTGTTTTATCTTTATATATCTATTTTTATATTAAATAATACTAAGTTACAATTTGCCAGTATTGTTGGAAACGTGTAATGGTGTGTCAGGTTAACCAGTGGCCGTGTAGTTACATCATTAATACACACAACAATACCTGACAAGAGAGGGTAGCAGAAGGGCTACGGCCACATGGCCCAGGTCAATTAGGGGCGCGGGAAATGTGAGATGAGGACAAAGATAGTCTGTTTCTTTAACACTTAAAGACTTAAAAAAGGACCCCGATAACAGAATCGTCCCCCGACTAGACCTGATTCTCTAAGCTACTGCACACAACTCTGCAGGATATAAACTGTCGCATAGACTTTATATGAGTTTTGTGGAAATACTTGATCGGAAAGGAGTGAAGGATGTTGATCTTCACTTCACAATAATACCTGTAGGTATCGCATCACAATTACTATTAGAGTAGTGTACATCCTCTCGAAAAGTTAACCATTGTCGGGAAAAAGAGCTAACATGACCTAATGTAGTATGCGTGTTTTAGTATATTATCAGTTACCGTTTTTTTTTTTCATTTTTGTGAAAGAGCATAATTTAAAGTACAGATGGTGTGAAAATAGGGAGGATTGAACTTAATATCAACCATTTAAAAATCATTGGTTAAATGTTAATATAACTCTGAGCGAGCAGATGGAAGGGTTGTGGTTCAGTATGCTTAACTTGCTCCTCTTCTAGCTCAAAATCTAAACCGTCATAATATGGAAATTTGGATATGGAAAAGTTCTATGGCAGACACAGATCTCAGATATCATGTCGCAGTTGGGACATGCCAGTGGAAACTTGTATGCTTTGGCATGTTTTGCAAGTGACGAGTTAGTGTGTAAGTCAATGGAACAACTAATTGCTGTGCGACACCCGTATGTTACATAATCATAGCAGACGACGTTCGAAGAAACCTGAGAAGTAGAACCGAAGATCCAGTCGTTTGATTTGACGAAATGCGTATACTAGCTGTTTTATTTACTAACTCGGAGTCCGAACTTCGAAATGGATTCAGAGACTCTTTATTGTATTTGCAAGCAACACTACGATCCCTCCAGGTTTATGATAGAATGTGACCTGTGTAAGGATTGGTTTCACGGAAAGTATGTTACTTTTCATAATTTTTTATTAAGACTTCTTTTTGTTTTTCTGTCTTTTGCATAAACAAGGCCGCCACTATGCCATAGTACAACGACTAGCCTATCGTATACACGCAAAAAGAAATTTAAGCTTAGGCTTTTAGTTCAGCATATTAATGTAGTGGAGTGTAAGCTAACTCGTTAGTGTGTGATGAATAACATAGAGGACTAGTAACGCGAAATGCTGAATTCATGTTCGGTCTAAATCACAGACGAAAAGAAAGGAATACAAACAAAAGAAGATGAAGCAAAGACTAGGCCTATAGCATTTCCTGTCAGTTTGATCAAAAGTGTCAATACAAGCCAATACGCAAAAGGCTAGGAAATAAATAAATAGCTGAAGTTAAGTTAGAACAGGATGAAACTGTAAAACTAAAAGCTTCCAATGTTACTGTTAGGCTAACTGGTGATGAAAGGCCTAAAACAAATTACAGACTTTACATTTTCACTTGTAAGCAAAGAAACTGACACTCTTTTATGTGATTGAAATCATTAAGACTTATCAAACATCAAATTCAAACACCAATTGAATGAAAATACTGTAGGTGAAATACTGTGATTAAGTAAGACAATAGCAGGATCAGCAATGTGAAATCTTTTGCTCCTTACTAATAGAAGGTAGTGATGTAGTTCTGCCATTATTGCATATTCTGCCAAATGCACTGGCTATACAATTTTGCACATCTCAGTGATTTCATTTGTCAAAATTTATTTCTGGATAAAATACACATTTTAGCAAGGAAATTTTTATCCAAAGAATTTTGGTCTAAATACTCATTTTTCTAATGGCAAAACATTGAATTACAATGCAAATAACAAATTCTTAGAATTTCTGGCCAGCCACAAAGAATATTTGGATTGACATTATAGCCAAGCAACTTTTTGGGCAATTTTCAACGGTCTACTTTGGTTGAATTGCTATGCATATCCCAAAACTGTAGTTACAATAGTGTACAAATATCCACAAGGTGTGTGCACATTTAATGAGAAGTAGCAATTGGTTGTTGTTCAAAATCACAACAAATGGGAAAGAAATACTCAAATCTTTGTAATGGTGCAAGATACGATAGACAGTGCAGATAACCATAGTATTCCAGGAATTCCAATCCAAGTGTGACGAGAGGAAGAAAAAATGACAGACCAAGGCCTATTACTATAGCTCCTACTATTATGTTAATTTGGCCAGCTGAGATACAGTAACGTTCAAGTTTTAGTGCATGCTAACTGTAACACAGTCTGCCTATGGTGTTCAGAAATGTAACTTTCACAAATTTATCAGTGCTGTCACATGTTAAACAAGAAACTGCTTTACTCTGATTTGATTACTAGAAACGTATGAATTTGTTTAACCATTTTAGCAGTGTTTAAAGTTTTTAAAGATCTTCTATTATAACTATATTAAGCTGTGTCTCAGTTTTCCTTTCATCGGATTTAGATTGAAATTTCAAGAATGATATCGGCGTATCTCGTTTTGTTTTTCATCTATTCTCCCTGATTTGTTGGCATTTTGACTGCAGAAGCAATTGATACTTCTCATTAGTAGTCCTTACATAAGTAGTACTTATTCAAAGTAGAATTTAAACCCTGGCCTAGGTATGTTGTATCCTGTATTATGGTAGATGTGCTACACATGGATACATATAACATACTGCACCAGTTTCTACAGGTACTGGGTGTACTTTGTACAGACTGGAATATTACTAATACAGTGAAGTCTTTTTGATTCTACTGTTAAGTTTGATCTGTAAATGCCACCTTTTTTGGTGGAGAAACTTTTCTCGCTAATAGTCTGCCTGACATCTCTTTCATCTATAGCTGTGTCAATGTCAGGGAAGATCAATCGGCTGATGTGGAAGAGTACCATTGTCCGACTTGTACAATGAAACATGGACCCCTAGTCCGTAAGTATAGAGCTTGTCTACTCTGTAACCTTACTAGGGAATAATTGATCCAGTATCACTATGCAAAATGCAATGCAAAATGCGGTGCAAAATGCGATGCAAAATGGTCAAATTGCTATACAAATCCAAAGATATATAGCAGTTTTTTTTACACAGGAACCATCGTATATTATAAGAGACAAAAAACCTTTCAAAACTGCTACACAAAATTTGAACACTAAAATTATACCCTGCTTACTGCAAATTGTGACGCCTTTCTCTTCTAGGTACAAATTACAAGACGACTTAACATGATAGTAATCAGCATTTATTTTTATGACACTTAAGCGGCCACAAATGTGGGAGAAACCCCCAAGGGCTTATGGATTACAACTTACATGTCGGGTGGATTCCAATTCAACGTTTTAACTCAAATTTGGAAAGTTTTCCAGTTAGAAAGTCATTTCAGATGGCAAACCGTAGAGTGCTCTTGGATGAAAAACCCACCTTACTATGACCCGGCCGGATTTCAAAACAGAACTTCCCCATTGCTAAGACTCATTGCTTCAAATGCCACAGCCTTAATCCACTCGGCCACATCACATACATTGTAACAGCAGCATTAATGATATAGAGTAACATTAATGCCAAGGGAAAAAAATCATGTTAACCTTAGGTGTCATTTTAATGTACTGGTTTTAAGCTGGTTTATTTTTTTGAAACATTTCTGTTTAAGTTTACGTTTCCTGTTCAGTTCTCACATGTCAGCGTAATTGAATCAAAGCAAAGTTGCTAACAAATATACAGTTGATGTTTATAGTACAAACTCTTTGTACTTACTGTAGAATAACCAAGATTACTTCTGTTTTCTGTTATCTCCAGTGAAGAAAAGAATAAATTTTCACAGGCACGACTACACAGAAGACTATGACGCAAACTCAGTAAGGAACTCTTGATAATATAATAATAATTAAATTATTTTAATGTAACATTTGTCATGCTAAAGTTACTTTATGTTTATGATAGTAACCATTTATAGTGATTCTCCTTAATGTACATGCTAGTGACGGCAGCCCTGGATGAAAAATACTTGAAAATCTTGTAACATTAATCTAGCAGACTCATTGAACAAACCCTTTCCATCCCATAAAGTAATTTGCCTCTTGTCATCTATGCACTTTTGATGTCACCCAGTTTATATTCATCAAGGCCAGACATTTCTAAAAGCAGTTTACATTTTCTTAGGCTCTAATGGGAATTTTGTGCTGTAAACTGAGTCAGCTTGGGGTGACAAGTCAACAACTACAATGCCACTACAACAAAGTTCTACCAGTCATGACAGATCCTTCCAAGATTGTTAACATATTGTAACCATTGTGGTAATAGGCTCACTGCTATTTGCCAAAAACTTTCCTTCATTACCATGTTGAAGTTAGCATACAACTATGTAAAGCTTTCATTTTCATATTTTCATTGATTGTGTTGTACTAGGAAAGTTGACCTCATCTGCTGATCTTGTGATACACACAATACCAGTATACTACTGCAGTCTTTGTCATACTTTCAAAGTTAGCACACAAAATCTTCTCATTAGATTACTTCAAAAATTTCAATAAAATGCAACTGTTCCTTTTCTTTCAGCCAGTACAATCGGGAACCCTTATCTTTATCAAGAATCTCAAGACGCGGTTTTTCCCCGATGGAGATGAGATCATCTTAAGAACAACAGGACATGACCTCAGCGAGAGATACTTGGAGAAGAAAGGATTTAAGGTGCCGATACTGGTGGAGAACAAAGAAGGGCTGGGGTTACTAGTCCCACCACCCACATTTACAGTCTCAGATGTTGAACAATATGTCGGTGAGAGAAACATTAAACCACTCACATGGTCAGACTGTCAGAAGATTGTCAAAAGCTATATTTGTTTTCATAATAGAGATTTTTTGCTCCCTTAATTGGTGACATAAGTATCTCGGACCTCGTCTAAAGTTGTTGACAGGATGTGGCTTTGTGAGGAAGGTTCTGCGGTATAGATACTCTAAACTTTAAAGATTATGTCGTCTTAATTTTTGATATTTTGTAGACCACTAAACAACACTGCTATCAGTCTGGACCTTCATTGTGATCTCATTGGGAGGTTGATCACTTTGTGGTCTCAATTGTTGATTACATAGTGACCTCTATTGCTGATCACATTCCAACCTCCACTGTTGATGACTTTATAACCTGTATTGAAGACCTCCACTGTTGATGACATTTGTACCTAAATTTTTGTGATCACATAGTGACCTCCATCGCTGACCAAACTATAACCTCTTGTGTTGATCACATTATAACCTCCATTGTTGATCATAATTTGACCTCTATTGTTGATTACATAGTGACCTCCATTTTTATCACATTATAACCTCCATTTTTGTGATCACATAGTGACCTTTATTGTTGATCACATTATAACCTCTATTGTTGATCACAGTTTGACCTCCATTGTTGTGATCACATAGTGACCTTCATTGTTGATCACATTATAACCTCCATTGTTGATCACAGTTTGACCTCCATTGTTGCTCACATTGTGACCTCCAAACATGTTTTTCGATGATAGGTTCCATGACAGAGATAGACGTGATCGATGTCTCTAGACAAGAGGAGTGTAAGATGCTGATGAGAGAGTGGGTGGAGTACTACAACAGTCCAAACAGAGACAAGGCCCTCAACGTCATCAGCCTAGAGTTTAGCAACACCAAGTATGTCTTTTGTTGCTAGATTCATAGCTTATCCTTAGTATCCCGAAGGTAGACCAATGAAATAATTTAAACATGATAAGTTCTGATGAAAGAGAAATGTACACCCCACTATGAGCTGCTGCAAGCGAGCTATATCCTTATTTGGAGTATGTTGACTATACCCCTACTTAACTTGGTTGTTGTGATTACAAGTGAACGGATGTCAACATATGGAGAACACTGCATATAAACATTGTTGGTAGATCTTACCTCATCTGACTGCAACACCACAGGAAAGTAAAATTGTAATAGTTTGACTAACCCTCTGAAATCCATCCCCATGCCATCCAAATCCCCTCCCCAGGGGCTGATCCAGGATTTGAAAAATGGTGGTTTTGGCCCCCGAGGTCGTTGAAGCTGACTCTGAGCCATATTTAGAATATACATTAGGGGAGTCTGGCTGTCCTCTGCACGAACGAATAACGAAATCTTTGACATGAAATGGCGAACTCTGAGCCATATATAGGATATATATTAAGTCTACTTTTAATCTTTGTGTGGGGTCGCAAAGGTCAATGAGGGTGCACACCCCTAGATCCACTCCTGCTCCCACTGGAGTTGTAGTCTAAATATCAGGTTATATAATTATTATTGGCATTTTTAATTTATCTCGCAGATTATCAAATCTTGTACAGGCACCTGCTATCGTAAGAAGAATAAGTTGGGTGGAGAATATGTGGCCAGAGGATCTGCCAGAAAATGCTGTATATGCCAAACCGCAAGTTTCCAAGTACTGTTTGATGGGTGTGAAGAACAGTTACACAGACTTTCATGTAGACTTTGGTGGCACATCTGTCTGGTATCATGTGCTCAGGGTAAAAGGGACCCTTCTCTGTAAGAAGGGCATCTTTTTTTCATTGAGAATTGAAAGTCATATAACGGGACAACAGAAAGAGTCAAAACATATCCCTCTCGAAAGACAATGTGAAAAGATCATTACCTTGCCTCTACCTCAAGATATCATTTTAGAAAAACACTATGAATAGAATCCTTTGCATATTGTTTATTTGGTGGTTTGTGAATGTCCTTAAGATGATTTCTTTTCTATCTTGGGGTGGAGGTTGATTTCTCTCAGAAGCAGAGATTATTAAAATATGAGCTTTAATACACTTTGTTCAACCTTGTTGTGAATTCTTGCATTTGTAAAGATGGATTCCAAAGACACATTGTCTCCTATGGTCAAATTTTCCCCTTTGAAGTATTATTTGCCTGCACCTCTGTTCACCGAACGTCTCATTTCATCACTAATTTTATGAATATGCATAATTTATTTGAATTCTTGGTGAAACCGTAAACTCTTGTGATATTTGGGTCGTAGATATCCCTTAAAATGCCAATGTTTTCAAAATGCACGGAATTTGTCCGTTTTTTTTTTCTTTCTTTTTTTTCACTAAATTTGACAATTTCTTTCATCAGGGTGAAAAGGTGTTCTATCTAGTAAAGCCAACAGATCAAAATTTGAAATTGTATGAAGAATGGGCGTCCTCTCCTAAACAGTCGGAAATATTTCTTGGAAGTACAGTGGATGGTTGCTACAAGACTGTTGTCAAACAGGGACAAACATTATTTATTCCAACAGGTAATCCATTTTGATTAGGACTCTCTACAGACTCAATGTAATCAAAATTGTTTTCAGTCCAAAAATAATTCTTTCATGTGCCTCAGTCATGAATATCTATTTCCATCATTTTCCCCCCAATTTTTAATTTTTTTTTTTTTAAGAAACTTATTCCCAGTCCTAAATGCTAATTAAAACCGTACCCACATAGTATTATATATTGTGGTTTATAAGACTGATTCACATATTCAGTCCTGTTAAGAGTATATTCAGTCCTGTAAAGAGTACGTTCGTTACATTTATTCTGTGTGTTAGGCTAGGAGCTGAGGATCGCACTCTTCTGTGTTATGTAACCGACCAACTTGAGAAAATATTCTGATATAAATACTAAGATAGAGAGAATGAAAGAGAGAGCCACAAAGTTTGACAAATAATTAAAACCCAAATGTTCCTCCTTTTTTCTCTTTATGGAAATAAATGTTGGAAATATAAACATAATCCAAACTTGCACAATCACCAAAAAGCTTTCAACGATAGTGGGTACTTTAAGTTCAGACAGACAAGGTTACTGTGGGACTAAATCTTGTCTATCTAGTGGGAGGTCACACCTAGGTCACATCTGGTTTATTCATTCTGTCTGCTGTTCCGTTAATAAATGAAGCTGACAACCATTTACTCATTGGTTTAGTGTTGGTTTAATACATACATCAAAGTAAGTATCATATTCTGGCAGTTTGGTTGGGGTATAACCATGGTTCTAAAACTTGTTATAGCTTGTTACAAACTGTGTTCAATCTCTATAATGATACATGTAAGCTATATCCAAGGAGAAATCATGTTGTCAACTTCTTATGTAAACAGCACACCTGCGCATTATTGCACATGTAAAGAATGTTTGATTTTTTAAGAACAAGCTGCCGTATCTAACACTCAGTCATTGTGGTATTTCACTCGTGCAGGTTGGATTCATGCAGTTCTTACATCTGTGGATAGTTTAGTGTTTGGAGGAAATTTCTTGCACAGTTTTAACTCAGGTTTACAAATAAAGTGAGTATCCGATTTTGTAAACTCGGTTTGCATACAGTAGACTGAAGCAAAATTTCATTTGAGTGTGTTTCCTTGAAATGTGTTTTCAAGAAATAAATTATACCGTCATATTTTTATTCCAATCAACATATTTTTTTTGCGACTACTTTGAAATTCTAAAATACTGGGAATAGAAGAATAAATTAGGAAATGCAACTCTCAGTATATTTTTGGGCATTAGTTATGGTATTCCTAAATGTCAGAGGAAATATTTTTTATCTTTGAATCTTTTATTCTTCAATCCAACTAGACATCTCTGTGATAATAAAATGTTTATCATATTGCTTCTCTAACTGAATTAGCGTCAGATGAATGCACGCACGCACCCATCGTTAACATTGCCGGAGATAATTTAAAAACAAAGTAATACTAGAGGAAGATCGTTCTTCATTATCATATGCCTTGCAGGTGACTGTTTTAATTACAATAATCATTGTGAATTACCATATTATGATTTCATCGTTAGCAACAGACTCGTTGACATTTCTTTCAATAGCAGCTTCATATTGTACACAATGTTCTATTGTTTTATAGGGTGTACGATCTAGAAAAACGGTTGAAGACACCTCAGAGGTTCCAGTTTCCGTGGTTCGAGACAACAATCTGGTTTGCTGCCAAGCATCTGATACAGAGAATTAAGGGTAAGGGAAAAGAATTGCTTAGACATAGACATGAAGACCTGTGTCTTTTTGAAAAGGGGGCGACCATTACCCCTGCACCAAAGTTGGTTTTCTTGATTGGATTAAGGGCTAATGATCATGAATAAGTTGGTTTAACCATGAAAACCTGCCATTTTAATTGACTAGGAAATTTTTACACACTTCATCCTGTTGCGTGGCTGTTATTTATATCCAACGAATTATGGCATTTTTAGAAATATGCAGCAGCAGTTTGACATTTCCCCCTTGAAATGAGAGATCAATAGATTTGTCCCTTGATAAAAAACTTTTGTTACTTTTACCGTTTTCACTTTTGTTGCTTTTACCTTGCGATTGGCTCTGATGAGAGCAGAGGTATCAATTGTAGATTTATAGGTGGGAGTGAAGGGGGAAATGGTGGGGTAGTTTAAATTATGATAAGACTAGGTTGGAGTTTACCCAGAGGAGCTAATGGTTGATTTGATGACTGGGTGCAACTTAAAGATGTCTTGTGGAGATAGGAGTTGGTAATGTTTAGTATAAATATGCTGAGATAGAAAAAAGTAAGGGGAATACACCATATTCAAATTACCTGAGTCGTTATGCTGTTGAGAAATGCACATTTTCAACTCAATCTTAAATATTTGGGGCTGAACAGGGGAAGCAGAAAGGAAGTGGGATAGATGGAACATATTTAGATTTGCCTTGCAGAAAAGGAAACCCCAGCAATTATTTTTACTTTATATCATAGAGTTGCTTAAAAGTATTGCTAGCATAATATTTAAAGAAAATCATTTCCAATCTTTTTTCAAATCGAACAAGTAAGCACCTGGAGCTTTAACAAATACTTTTACTTATAGATTGTGTCTTTCAAGACACCTTTATTCTCCTTTTCTTATCTTTCTCACCTTTCAGAGGATAACGTTGATGAATCATCCAAGAGTATCTCATATCTACTGGACAGCACCAGGGTTATGGTCAACACTCTTAAATCTTGGACGAGTAGAAGAGAGGTCAGTACGTTTCTCCCTAATTTTGAAGCAGTTGACTGCATTTTCCATTAAAACTTCTCTTGCCATCAAATGTGCTTGAAACAGTAATGATATTGGTACTTTGTTGCATGAATATCAAAAGTGGGACTTAAATACCTCCCATGAAAGTCTGAAAGAATCTGAGACAGATCTTTAGGGTAGGTTTAAGGGACTTAAAGTTAGTTTAAAACAGTATATTAAATATTATATATTCCATACGGTTTTCTGCTAGCTGTTATTTTCATGAATATTAAAAAAAGAGATGGTTAAAATGTGACATCATCTATTACTTCCCAAGGTAAGTTTAAAATGCATATTCTGAACCTACCAAGCTATGAGGCCAGATATACCAGTTTAGGGATACATGTAATTTCTAAGAAAACTGGTACAGTACCTCAATCATTATAATTATTGGCAGTTTTGTGATATTTGTCATGAAATAGAATATTTGAAAGTAGGAGGTGAATAATTTTCTTACTTCAAGACAATCCTTTTTTTTTGTCCTGTGATAGCTGTTATGTGATAATGCTATGCCTACCCTGTTATTTCTCTGTTCATTAAGATTGTTAAAAACAATAAAGTCATTTCGTTGTTCATTTTGTTTCAGTTGAGACACCACCTGGCAGAAATACCGGACAGTATTAACTACACTAAGCTGATCAGGGACCTAAACAGGGAAATGAAAGCACTAGAGGTTAGTCTCACAGTCACCCACATATAATTAAATGGGTGGATTTTAATGTAGTTTGGACATGAAGTGTTATGGTCAAGTCCACAGTGATTAGTGCTGAGTCTACACTAAGCTGATCAGGGACCTAAACAGGGAAATGAAAGCACTAGAGGTAAGTCTCACAGTCACCCACATATAATTAAATGGGTGGATCTTAATGTAGTTTGGACCTGAGTTGTTATGGTCAAGTCCACATTGTTCAGTGCTGAGACTTTACTGGCAAACATCCAAGCCTGAGCAAGTTAATCCTCTCTAAGTTCACCATAAGGCATTGACCGAGTCCCACAACATGCAGGATGCATGAATAGACAGTAATAATTGGTCTATGGTTTGCACTGTGTTTGGGGCAGTTGGAGGGGAGGGGTTTGGGTGTGGGGGGGTGGGGGGTGATGGTTGAAATGTGCATTTCAGAGTTGTTGTGTGCTGCTGATTTCCAAACCTCCTTCACACATTGCATTGGTTTGCATTTTGCTTTTCTCTCTATTGTTCTGGAAATATTTTCTATCTAACATAACCTAACAGCTACAGAGGTTGACCTTTTCTCAAGTTATAACCATGATTTCTTCATACTCGTTTAAATGTTGCCTGCTTCTTTAAGTGCTTTAAGATGTCCTCAACTATCAGTCATATACTCCATATCCTATGATATTTGTCTGTCATATTAAAGGGATTCATTTTTATTTCAAACATTGAAATCTTTTAAACCTCTGTTCTCGACTTTACATCGAGAACCTTTTGCGTACTACAATTATGCATATCTTAGTCCATCAGAGTTCATCGGATGCCAAATGAAATGTGATATTGTGACAATCTCTCTTAGCTAACAGACTCAGCGACTGGGTGGGTGAACCCCGGTCAGAAACCAGACTGGATTTCTATGATTGCAAAATGTGCATTCCTTGTGACATTTTAAATTTCTTCAGAAACTGCAGGCCAAAAAGAAAGGGAAGAAGAAAAATCGAAATAAAGCGATCGACGACGAGATCCTGGAAGAGTACGAAATTCAACCGGTCAAGGTCGAGACCAAAGTCAAGTCCAAGAAGCTGACCCATCTCATGCCGGCACAAATCCTTAGTCCATCATTAAAAAATGTAAGTCTGAATATCTGACATCCTCCTCCTTGTTTTTTTCCTCTGGCCTTTTTTTTTTTTTTTTATCTCTGCTGATTTTAGTTTTTGATGACATACTAGAACATATTTATTTTTGTTACGGGAGCACAAAAAAGCGGTTATTATCTATTTGACATGTGTACACGAAAACATGATGTAAAACATTGTTTTTTGTAAGATATTTTCAAGTTGCTTTCATTTATGAGATTAAAGAAGAATGCCGCATATGTGATGTCTTTGTCTGTTTCCATGGAAATATTTATAAGCAGAAAATGTTTTGTTAGTGTCATGTTTCAGTATTAAAGGCAGAAAGTTAATATCTCAAGAATGTTTGTTACAGTAGAAAACAAATCAAGTTTCAGCCAAATATTATAGGCCCAGTCTGATTTGTATATAATAAGTAGGGCGGAAGTTGCGTTTGCTTTTTCTACAACTGATGAGGCCAGGGGTGCAACCACTTTTTTTGTAATGGAGGGGGGAGGGGGGGAGGTGGGGCTGAGATGTTATGAAATGGAGGGTACTTAACTTTTGAAACAATGTTGAAGAATGTTGGGACTGTTTAAGTTTTACCACATCTACATGTTAAATATAAGTGTACTGTACACCAGGATTTCTTGGAATATTCCGTGTGCCGGTGCATACCCCCCCCCGGAGTATATGTGGTTGTGTCCCTGGGGTGAGGCTACTAGCTTATTGCACCATATTAGTCCAATTAAAAAAATTCCTAGGATTCCTACGTAGCAGTGCTTCACTGACTGGAGTAAACCTGGTACATGGTTTTGCTATTTTTTTTATATAATGGATGCACTTTGACAGGTTTGGTTTCTTTAATGTTTTCCAGAGTCCTTACAGAGCAGAAGCTCAGAACAAAAGTGCTGGCAGAAAGTCAGCCCCGAATAAAGGGGATCTCAAGGCTGCTACCGCTGCCTCAGACAAAAAGTTTAAATTAGTTCTTTCCAACGGCAAAGTTATCAGGTGAGGAAAGTAGCGTTGGAAGGAAGTCGGTTACATTAGCTCTGTATCTTCCGTTGAGTGTCAGACTAAACTCATGTGTGGATAGCCTGTGAATCATGTGTGGATAGCCTAGTTGTGAATCATGTGTGGATAGCCTGTTCATCATGTGTGGATAGCCTAGCTGTGAATCATGTGTGGATAGCCTGTGCATCATGTGTGGATAGCCTAGTTGTGAATCATGTGTGGATAGCCTGTGAATCACGTGTGGATAGCCTAGCTGTGAATCATGTGTGGATAGCCTGTGAATCATGTGTGGATAGCCTGTGAATCATGTGTGGATAGCCTTTGAATCATGTGTGGATAGCCTGTGAATCATGTGTGGATAGCCTGTGAATCATGTGTGGATAGCCTGTGAATCATGTTTGGATAGCCTAGCTGTGAATCATGTGTGGATAGCCTGTGAATCATGTGTGGAAAGCCTGTGAATCATGTGTGGATAGACTAGCTGTGAATCATGTGTGGATAGCCTGTGAATCATGTGTGGATAGCCTGTGAATCATGTGTGGATAGACTAGCTGTGAATCATGTGTGGAAAGCCTGTGAATCATGTGTGGAAAGCCTGTGAATCATGTGTGGATAGACTAGCTGTGAATCATGTGTGGATAGCCTGTGAATCATGTGTGGATAGCCTGTGAATCATGTGTGGATAGCCTAGTTGTGAATCATGTGTGGATAGCCTAGTTGTGAATCATGTGTGGATAGCCTAGTTGTGAATCATGTGTGGATAGCCTAGTTGTGAATCATGTGTGGATATCCTATTTGTGAATCATGTGTGGATAGCCTAGCTGTGAATCATGTGTGGATAGCCTGTGAATCATGTGTTATATATATGTGGGACTTTGGACCATTTTTGTGATGTAATGCTGGATGAAATATTCCCTGAGAATGGTTGAAAAGTCTTAACATTAGAAGTTGTCACAATGTAATAGTAACTGCATTTTAAATATTCCTTTGATCTCTAGTAAAACTGGTTCAGTGGTTGCATCGAAAGGAGGCTTCCAACCTCTCGTTGCTGGCTTAGGAGAGGAGGAGATCGTCGTCGACGATGTCTCTGAGGAGAGCAAGATGAAGACGGCAGCTGAGATGCTTGCAGGATCATCTTCTGGCCCTCTCAAGCTCAAATTGTCTTGTAAGCCATCCCTTAAAGCAGTGTCTTTTCAATAGAGAAATGTCTAAAATTTCGGATTCTAAGTGTCCAAACATTCCGTTTATAGACTAGTTGTATTTGAGGACTTTGTTATTTCATTTACTAAAAGTAGTAACATGTGTTTTAAATATAAAAAAAAAAAAAATTCACAATAGAAATTTCAAATTTGTTCCTCTCAGTAGTGGGCTGACAGCTGTGAGACTTTGCCATACAATATTTTTATCCTTAATTAATATCCCACTTTTCACATGACTCATTTAAGTATTAATTAGTGCAGTGCACCCAAAACAGCTGCAGTTAGGAGATTATTAGCCTCAAGAGGTAATGAAGATGACATTGATCGTCAACCCCAATTCTTATATGCAAAGAATGCTAGGTGAGGTACATTTGCTATTACAGCAGAATTTCTCAAGATTTTAAAACATCTTTCCTCTCATATCTAACATCTGACATCACAGTTGCCATTCAGTAATGGTTGTTCGTGAAAGCGGTCGTAACAATATTAATCGAAGTAATACTTTTGGATTTAGGTAATCATTTTATGGCAGAAATCTTCATGTTTTTACAGTCAATGGTAAATCATCAAATCAGGGTCCAGCTTCTTCTTCTTCTAAAGCCGTTCACAAAGGGAGTTTGACGAACGTCTCCGGCGGCTTTGATTCGGACGAGGATGTCATGCCTTCGGACAGAAGTCCAACCGTAAGAATTTATACAATATCCAAAACTATGTAGAATATGTTACAGTTAGAGTGTCGGCCATCAGGATGGTCAAGCCTGCCTATAGAAAAACAGTCCTCCTCAAATTCACTCGAGCATCAATAATTGTTACTTGATAGCATACACTTCCCCAAGTACTGCCATAAGGATTCATCCTTGAGCAAACCTAATTAATTGACCAGCCACCGGTATGATTGTAAACACAACACTGATGGCTAGCACCAGTTTCCTGTGTGTGAAGACAAGTTTAGCTAGACCACTGAAATAGTACACTGTGTGTATAATCATGAATTTGTGCAGAGGAGCGTTCAGCATGGCTAGCATTACCAACTCGGGTAGTTATTCAATCTCCCCTGTTTTTGGTCCCAGGTGGTTTTTGCTATAAGCAGGGAAGATTGTAATGATTTTGATCCCAGTAGGATCTTCTTCCCATGCAGATTGATAACCAGCTGTCCTGCTGGGATCGAAACACCAGTCCCGCTGACATTGATATATTTACCTAGATGAAGACTTGTTTTAGCAAATGTTATTTGATTTTATAGGAATATGTAAGCAAAAATATATTTTATATATGGGAAATAAAATATAAAATGTAAGAGGTTGTGACATTGTTATTGTAAGTTGGATCTCTATTTTAGATATAAGTATTTTCTTTCATTATCTGAAGTCTATGTTTTCTCTTCCCTTCAATTAGCAGTGTTGATGAACTCTTACAAGTCAGTACCTTATTCAGGTCTGAAGTTTAGGATGTTTGTTGGCAAGGAAGGGGGGGGGAGGGGCGGGGAGGGGAGGAGAGGTGTGCCATTATGTAGAAGGGATTAAAATTTCTGCCCTCTTACAGATCTTTTTTTCTAGTTCATTTCATAAGATTTGATGGATGATTGTTTTCTTTGATAGAATCCTACTTTTAGTAATGTCGATGCCCTCCTACAGGCCAGTAAGTTGGACGGTGCTGCTCCATTGCCACACATCAGTGTAGCTGATATCGAGGCTGAACTCAAGTAAGTCGATGTATAAAGGATGTCTTTAGTGGAAAATGTTTTCAATGTTTGATGGCAAACTTTCAAAAGGAATATCAGTACAGGCTGATCTTTTTTCTGTCTTTTCCAGTTTTTTTTTTCAGTTCTACGTTAGTCGTTGTGAAATAACACTTTAAGCTTTAGTGTCAGGTTAGTCAAAGTGACTGGACTGCCAAGTCTAACACAGAGACCATTCTTAAAGGTTCCATATTGCATTTATCTGGAATATTTAGCATTCCATTGTCACTTACATTCATTTATATATCAGCAACTTGTGATTGATGAAAGAGAGATTACTGTGATATAATTTTTACTTGGCGAACCCTAATGAACGAGTAATTAGCATTTCCGTAAAATAGTAAAAACAATCATGTTGCTTTTTATCTATGTACTCTTCTCTATCTATGTACTCTATCTATGTAATCTAGATATCTGTGTACTCTATCTATGTATGTACTCTATCTAAGTATGTACTCTATCTATGTATGTACTCTATCTATGTATGTACTCTATCTATGTATGTACTCTATCTATGTATGTACTCTATCTATCTATGTACTCTATCTATCTATGTACTCTATCTATGTACTCTTCCATATGTATGCAATTACTATTTGTCTCTAACTTTGGTTACTAGGCTAAGATAATGCATAAAATATAACATTTTTTCATAAAAACACCTACATGTTAAGAAGCAAGAAGACCATATGTGCCCTCCCCCCCCCTCTTGTTGCTTAATGTTAAATCCATGAATTACTTCCCTGCATTGCTTTGAACCTGTTCACTCACAGAACAACATAAAAAGTTTTGGAAAATAGCAACTGTGTGTAATAATTTTTTTTTTTAAAAACATTGAAAATGAATATTTAATTTAACAAAAGGTGTATTATGAATACTGGTCTAAAGTGTGTTATGTAAAATATATTATTTACACTATGGTGGTAATAAATTTTCATTGGAATTGTTTTAAAGGCAGCAGCCAGCATCCCCAGGGACCCAAGATGCCATCCAGGGTATGTTAGCCATAGCGCAACCTCAGAAGACGACATTGAACAAATCAGACGAGGAGAACATGTCCGAGGGAGAAGGGAGAAAGTCGAGGAGAGTACGGAAGAGGAAATATTTAGACGATTTCGATGAGGGAGATGAAGATATGAGGAATTGCTTCCAGGATGCAAAATATGGTAAGTAAGAGAGTGGAGTAAAAGTCTGTAGTTTTATGTAGTGGATTTTTTATGTCCTTACTTTAGCTGTTACAGTTGTTTCTACAACTCAGGTCAGTGGATTTAATTGAACCATGTGTCCATGCTAGCCAATTAGTTTTATGTAAATGTTGTACCCTGCATAGCAGGTCAAGCCAACCTTTAAATACCACCATGTGCATGCCTTAACATCATTTTCTTGCCCACAACACTGTGCATCAAGGATCAATGATCAAGGAACACATCAAGGATCAAGTTCCCATTTTATCTTGGCTAAACTTGTGCAAAGTAAGCTCTGTTGAAGTTATCACGTACATGTGAAAAAGGAAAAATGTCATGTTTGTTTTATTTCCTTTCTTGTTTTCTGTAAATGTTATAGTGTCAAGTTATGAATTACACAGATTGACACCAGTCCCTTTCTTTGTTCAATCCTCTGCTCAATGTCTGTCCAGAAGAGGAGGATGATCTGGTACTTAACCTTCGATTCTCTGACGTTTTGTGTCTTATTCTTTAGTTTATCCCAGCTTGGATGACGACGAAGGCGATGCTCTGTCTCCCAAAAGTCGTCAAAAGTACACCAGGAGGGATCCGGGAGATATGCCCTGGAACCCCAAAGCCAAAGTAGTCATGCCGGTACCAAAGATGAATCGACCTCACCGGGAAGGAGTCAGGAAGGCTCATGTGGAGGAAGGACTCGCGGACGCCAAAGCAAGACTTGCCAATAAGGTATAGTGTGATACCCTCACGGCTTGAAAATTAATTTGATAAAGTTCCATGAAAGGTCGGGCAAAAAACGGCCGTTTAGCCTGGACAGGACTAAAAGGCCGATAAATACCACAGTGCAGTGGGATTTAATTAATTTGTTTACCTTTTCTGCTATAAGCTAAGCAGTTTGGATTTGATGTTTATATTTCAGAAAGGAGATGTGGCAATGTGGGTATTGGTGAATAATTTGATGCCAGGGCTGTTCATCAACTAGCCACGGGCAATATCCATAAATTTCAATGGTGTCTTTGAATGTTGTGCCTGTTTCATATCCTGTTTCATTATATAATTTAATATATTTTCTTAACGTGTGTTTAAATTTGCAGTCGCTAGTAGTCTGGGGAAATTGTATTCATTTCTTGTAAAGTTAATAACAGATCAGACATAATTCCTCTTACTCTTCCTCTTACTTCACTTTATAAATATGATGCCCGTAGTCGATCACATTTCCTCGCCATTTTTTTGGCAGCCCACTCCCAAGAGGCAGTACATCAGGAAAAAACCAATGCCAAAGAAGCCTTCAATAGAAGACATGCCCTCCACCAGCTCCCTGGCTCACTCACTGGGACCGTATGACTTCAAGTCTCAGTTCACTTCAACTTTAAACCAGAGTGCTCCCGCGACCGTTCTCTCGGCCATGAAACAGGAAGGGCTAGGAAAGCGTAAGGCTTCATTTCTGTTTTGTTTTTTCATGGCTCGGGGTAGATTAATGTTAAAGTGGAGGAGGAAGGCAGATTTATGCTTAAGTGGTGGGTGGATGGGTGGGGTGGGGTGCCTATGGGGATGCAGGGATGTGCCCAGGAATATTTGAGTGCCTGGCAGATTGTGCGGTAGTGTGATCCACACCCTGGGAGAGGGATCTCATGGGTGGGGTACCCCCTCCCCACTGGACAAATTTTGCACATGAAGTATGCTTAGGTGTTGCCATTTTTCCTATTCTGTGCCATGTATTTTCCCAGATTTTGGTTAAGGTAAAATTTGTTCAATTAATCATCAAAAAAGTGCTGGGCGGAAATGTTTAAAATACTGTTTGTGCTGGGCGGCATTCAGAACTGCTGGGCGCAGCCGCCCGGTGCCGCCCAGTGTGAGCACATCCCTGGGGATGTTTTACATGACTGTAAAAGCTCATACTCAAACCTCTTTGCTAGATGATGTAATCCCATCCTTATTAAAACTCTGTAAATGTCATATTATGAGAGATCTTTCCCATTATCTACAGACATGGTTGGGGTGTTGCCATTCCGGGGTAGGGATGGGATCAGTTTTAATCCTAAGGCAGTTTTTAAGACACAGATAAACTTAAAACAACCTTAAATTTAAAATACCCTATTTTGGTGTAGGGGAGAGAGGTGCCATCTAGCCTATTCACTCTCATGGAGTATGTGTACACATTATCACTTTTGGCTTATCTCCTTGATAATAACTGCTACAAAATTCTACACCCTTTCGGTTTGAAACTTGAATGCAGTGAAAACTGTTCCATAGATTAATAGCTATGAGATTAAAACAAGTGAACCATACCCCAAATGCACACACTATCCCCACATAGTGTTCCATGCTGCTATTAGAAACTATACATAGTGACATTAGCTGTTTCATGTCATTTTTAAACTTGCAGCTCGCAAGCCCAAGAAGGGCATGGCCACTGCCAAACAGAGACTTGGTAAAATCCTCAAGATACAGAAAGGAGGCAGGCTGCTGGTCTGATCGCTGGGAGGGTCTTTTCGTAGTCTCATCTCCTGACTCATGAAGGTAAATTGAGGGCCAATAGGAGGGTTGCAGTTAATCAGGAGTGGATGATGTAGTGGATTGCGAGGACCATCATACGCTCCACCAGAGTACATCTTTAACCAATATTTAGATCCTCTTGAGTCGTGTTAAATGTCAAGCATCAAAGATCTCATTGGTCGTCATCTGAGACCTCAGACGTTGAGAAAACTAGCCTGCGTTCACTGTCAGCGAAAAGTTTCCCAATCTGGTTGCAGGAAATTGAAGATCGCCACGATCGAAGCTGAAGCATTTGCTGAAACCCGGTGAGGATATTCATACAACGCAGTCTAGCGCTAGATGAACGGTGCATCGCTCCTGCTACTTCATCAGTGAAACTACTAGGCCTCTAAACTGAACTTACTGGTAATGGTATGTGTAAAGTAACTTAATGACATCAGTATTTTCTGTGTCTCACTGTAACAGACTGCCCCCCCCCCTCTCGGGTAGATGAAGCCTGAAGGTAGAATTCTACTTCTGAGAGTCTAATCTGAACTATTGAGCATCAACTTGCAGGATCTCATTCTAAAGAGGTCATCGCAATGAATTTACAAGGTGTTTTTGGTGTTTACAAGGAATTTACATGCTTCTGGGACTTCATCGGGGTAAACATGAGGAGGGGGTGATGGCGTGAGGGGTGATGGGGTGAGGAGGGGGTGATGGCGACCAGGTCCTTGCACTTTCTACCACCCAAAATAATTAAGCTGCAAATGCTACTAAAACATTGGTTTCTGGTATTTTCGATTGTGGAAGAATAACATCTTGTCAACTTCTGAGAAAACCATCCAAATAAACGAATGCCCAGAAATCAGCTATGTTTTTGTAGTCAAGGATCAAAGGCTAGACAATGTTTCTGGTTGAGCCGAGTATGAATTCATCAGCTAAAATTTACAAACAGATTCTTTGGATTAGGATACAAATGCTGAATTAAGAGCAAAATGCTGTTGGATTCGATCCTTTAAAGTGGTGTCAGTATTCGGTCATCTCGATTGGATATAGAGGATGTATAAAGTAAAGATAGTAAAAACTCAGGAAAATGTACAAAAGATATTTCGTAGCCTTCCAATGTTCCCTCATGAAAAAGGGACGTTTAGTGACTTACAAGAATAACATAGGTTTGCTCAGCATACATATCTCTGTCATTGTAGTTGTTCATTTAGTACAGTTACTAAAAACAAACAGTTAATAATTTTGTTTATTCATTTCGTTCACATTGTACATGGAAACAGCATAACCATATTAAACTTTCCGCTTCCATATTGTGCTAAATAACGAACAGGCTTGCAAAGTTAATGATGTTCAGAAAGTAATCAAAGTTTATGATGGGTCATCGTGTGAAAAATTACGTAATACAGAGTGACATTAATTGGTAGTCGTAGATATATCTAAAAATAATCTGTCTGGCAGTTCTAACAATGAGAGACTCGCTTTTTGTTTATCTACAGGGGTAAGGTATTTGCACAAATTCAGCATTGCCCTCATGGAAAATATACAACAACAAAAATAGTTTATTTTTCCAAGTGTTGCAACATTACATAAAAGTTATTGCTACACAAGATTTCACTGCAAGTAACAGATTTCTCATACAAAAGAATTTATTTTGAATCTCCACATTCTTTCAACATAATTCATTCAGTTATTTTCCTATGTGGTTGTTTTACAGTATTTAAATTTTTTTTTATGTAGTGCTTTGTTTTTTTCTCCCTTTCTTTCTGGACTTTGGGTATTGGTTAATATGACATGTATGTGTTAAGTAATTTTAAATGTCTTTCTCTACTGGCCATTATCACATAGCAAAGGTAACTTTTTGCTCTTAAGCCACCAAATTCTGTACAAAAAGTACACGGATCTTTGATGGATATTTAATAGGTGCAGATTTAATTTGGGAATGGTCAAATCAACCCAACCACCATCTGATCTAGTGATTTAAGGCAACCATCTGTGACCTTAGGGTCACGACCAAAATGTCTGGGCGTTAAAGGATCACAAGAACGTTTCAGACACGACAGAAAAAAAGTGTTGCAACTAATCTTAAAGTCGAGGTTAAAGCTTTAGGTTGGACATGGGGTCTTAGAATTCCATCATCGATTCTTCAAGCTAGTATCGATGTACTCGAGGCAAGGAAACAGAGCCAAGCATCAAACAGAGCCAAGCATCAAACAGAGCCAAGCATCGTGTAAGTAACCATAAGTAACCAGTCACATTGAAAGGATAAATTTGACTGAAATAAGGAGGGATGGGGGTGGCACTGATGAAGAACGATGGGTTGTGGCCAAACTAAAAAAAATTGGCAAGATAGTGTCATTAAAAAGTTGCAGGAACCATCAATCTAAAGAAATTTGATTGACAAATTATCTTACTGTTCATAATGTTTTACATACATTACTATCTGTTGCTATTGTTGGGCAATTCAATTTAATCATGGAAGGAAAATGCTTAGTCAGTATTGACCTTTGAAGGTGGTTTTTGCTTGTTTGTGCTATATAAATTACTAGTGGGTGGTGGGGGCTCTGTTGGCACATTTGGATTTCACCTTTGTATTACCAGTGCTGTCTGTTTTTTCCTGCCCCTTGTTACATCGAGTTGAGGGATTATCAGATAATCTAAGCATGTTTTTATTTTTATTTTTTACATCAGTTTGTTTGGTATTGCATAATTCTCAAATACTGAAATATAGACCAGTAGTACTAAAAATTGATGGAAAAAAAATTGATTTGCAAATTTTTAGGCTCTAAATTATTTTGAGAAAGTTGACATGTTCTCCTACTTCTGTTTTTATTTGTTTTAGATGTAAATATTGTACATTAAACCATGAAAATTAAAAGATGTGTCTCTAGGTCAACAGTAATTAAAAATAGATTATTAATCACTGGGGTAGGGAGGAAGCCATCCGGTGCGATTATTAATCACCTGGGGTAGGGAGGAAGCCGTTTGGTGTGATTTTGAATCACCAGGGTAGGGAGGAAGCCCTGCGGTGTGATTATTAATCACTGAGGTATAGAGGAAGTCGTTCCCTGTGATTATATTAATCACCAGGGTACAATAGGTAGGAAGCTGTTCGGTGTGATTATTAATAACGGGGGGTGGGGAGGAAACCGTTAGGTGTGATTATTAACCACCAGGGTAGGGAGGAAACCGTTAGGTGTGATTATTAATCACCTGGGTAGGGAGGAAACTGTTAGGTGTGATTATTAACCACCAGGGTAGAGGAAACCGTTAGGTGTGATTATTAATCACCAGGGTAGGGAGGAAGCCAATCTGTGTGATTATTAATCACCAGGGTAGGAAGGAAGCCCTTCGGTGTAATTATTTATCACCTGGGGCAGGCAGGAAGCCCTTGGGTGCGATTATTAATCACCAGGGTAGGGAGGAAGCCAATCGGTGTGATTATTAATCACTGAGGTAGGGAGGAAGCCGTTCCGTGTGATTATTAATCATGAGGGTAGGGAGGAAGCCGTTCCGTGTGATTATTAATCACTGGGGGTAGGGAGGAAGCCGTTCGGTGTGATGTACATTGAAAGGTATTCAAGATGCAATAGAAAGAGAAGGTTATGTATATTCTACTTGTACATATTGTAAATGACTTATTTTCAGAGTGAAACGGGGTAGAGTTCAATAAATATCAGACTAATCGAAATCTATTTTTGGTTTTCTTATCACAATTGTCATATTTTGATGTTATATTGTTGTTGTCCATAATATTGAAGCAAATCAAAGGTCTCTCTAGAGTTTTTTTCTCTCCATGTGAAACATCATTTTATGCCAAACTTGCCCTATATACTGGTATTTATTATTCTTAACAGTTCAAGGAAACATGGTATCTAGAAGACATACTCATTGTCAACAAAATCACACAAAAAATGATGGAAATCAACACATTTGCTGGGTTTTGAAAAACACAAATGTTTTAAAGTTATTTTCAAAAGTTCTTAACAGTACCTGTTTTTCTTTAACAGAAAATGTTCCTTATTTTCTTTAATCCATTAATAACCTCTAATTAAAAACAGTATCTCTTCTTTTGGATATTTCATGGTCTCTGTCACAATGTCAGAAAGTTCTTACCCACTGCAGATGAAAACATCTCATGCATGGGAGAATTCTGTCAAAATGCAGATATAACTGTTACTGCGAAATTTGGAAGACTATAAAGTAAAACTTGAGAAAAGTTAAGGTTAAGAGACATCCTTTAAAAGTCACTGCCTTTAAAACTGAATATAAAAGACAAACAAGATCAAAAATCATCTTATATACTTCATATGTTATCCCTAATTATGATATGAAAAATGGCAAGATTTCACATTCCTGACTTGAATATTTTTGACCTAAGTTTTCTTTAGAAGGAATAAAGTCATCATTTGCTGACATCAAATTTTTACTTCTTCTTTCTTCAAAACATCTATCTCTGTTAATAAGTTCCATAAAGTTGAGGCAAAGTGTCACATTTAGTTCAGAGATGCATAACTGACTCTCTCTGTTTACCTTAATTTTTTTCGTGTTTTATAGTACAAGTGCATGTTAAGTCCTTATAATTTTGTTCATGTACAATACAGTTAACTCCAAGTCAGATGAAATTGTTGCAGTTAATTTCTTCTCTTGAACAACATGATAGAGGTTTCTCAAAAATGTTCTGTAAATGCATATAAAATATATATAATAGTAAAACCCTACTTTAAGGGTGGCTAGTTGCATTTGTGATAAGAAGCTTTTATTATGATTCATAGTTTTCTTAGTTTGTGTGTCCTTTTACTATGAGAGGTTATTATTAGCCAGTTGTAAAAGATTTTAATAGATAGTACTTCAATTGTGATATTAATCAGCTCTGTTCACAAGGAATTAAAGTAAAATTCATAGAAACAGATTGAGTGACCTCTGTCATGCAAAGCTTTCACAAGCTTACAGTTTCACTTACATTGATCCATCAATGTTGGAAAATATTAAATTTATCAAGCAAACGTTAAAGAAAAAGAGGTAATTTGAAAGTGGTCACAGAAGCCTCAGCTTCAGAATAGCATAGGGACATCACCCAGAAATGGCTGCTATTATTGGCATGGTTTAACCGATGCCTGCAAAGACATGAGATGCATCCCATGAAATTAATCAAAGGTTTCCTTAGCATTTTTGGTTGTCCCAAATGCAACTAGCTCCTATACAACTCAAAACAAGCCATATTACACTAGAGGCTGAATCTAATAAACATAGCTCCTAGCTAAACAGGCAGTTTAGATCAAACCTCTAGTGAACTATATCAAACTCAGGGGTGGTGTGATGTGGGGGGGGGGAGATTTAATACAGACAGACACTAACATTTGACACAAAGCTCTGAATCAAAGTTGTATTATAACTGACCTTAAATAAAAAAACACATGATTTGAGATAAAATATTAAAACATTTAAACTGACTATGTTGATTTAATTCATATCTAGAAGTGTAAACAGGCCCTTTTTAAGATAAGAGAATAATTGTGGAAAAACAATATCAAAAAAAATATTCAATGAGCACTGGAATGGCAGTAATCAGCTGAAGTGTTCTAAGGATGACTTGGCCCTTTCCATCTCATGAAGAAATGAGTAAAACTCTGGAAGGGATAATTCTAAAAGAAAATTGGGAAAAGGAGAAGAAAACAAAAATACAAAATCAAAGAATATAAAGCACATGGAATTATGCCAGAAGCTAAAAGCAAACCAAAATGTGGTTGTTTCTTATAGAATAAGTTTGAAGAAGACTAAAAGAAGACTATATGGAACACACATGAAACACCCTCTGATACTAAAGACCTAATTACGAATGAAACGTCAGGCCCTCTTTTCATGCTATTATACACATAACCTACTACAAAAAGAGGCAGTTTTATTAGCCAAGATGTATTATCAACAGCATCCTGTCTTTGAGGAAAATAAAAGACACAATTTTTCAACAAAATTTCAACCGGTAAATATGTCACTTCCATGGATTCAGAGCAGCATAAACTCCTAACAAAGTAAATGACAGGGGTAATACACATATGTACTATAAGAAATTGAGCCAGAGATATCATATCAATTGATTAAGCAAATTAATATGAATTTAACCTCAAAGTACCTTATCATCACGGTTGGGCTTAAATGTATCGATATATCTGACAAAGAAATGCATTTCCATGAACAAGGGAATGCATTTAACCTTCACAATTATCCTTCACAAAGAAAGACTAATTTCCTATGGATATATCCTAGCATGGATGTCATTGATTTGGAGCATTTCAACATGTATATACCATAGAATCAACTAAATTCACATGAGGGTTGCCAGCACAAACGAGAGTTTTCTCAGACAGTAGGGGTGGATGTTCCAAATAGAGAAGGTTTCTAACACAAATGTGAGTTTTCTCAGAGAGTAAGGGTTCATGACCCTTATAAAGAAAACACTCACCCATGTACACATTTTCTGTTTTGCTGCCACCTTTGTTTACCACAAGTTTCATCTGTTGAAGGAATTATTAAAAGCAAAGCAAATAAAGTAGGTAATATACAAACATTGTATTCTTACAGGTAGACATGCTTGGTTGTGAAATGTTCACTTGAGTGTCAAGAGCCTTCTAATCACAGGTACCGTTAGTTGGGTAATTCCAAGAAATAGTAGTCATCTAGACACTCAAAGGGGAGGGGGGGGGGGGGAGATTGTAGACTGCCTAAGAACAATGGGTTGGGGAACTTTGAAGATTCATTCCACACAGGCAATAATAGTTCTCAATCATGACAGGAATATGACTTCTTAATCAACAAAATGCATCAAACACAGGACACAGGTACTACCTCCTAAAGTCTACACCAGGGGACGGACCTCCATGAACTTCATTATCGACTTACCTGGATAAATGTATTTCCAACAGTATTCAGCTCACTGCTTGCTGCTGTCACTGTAAAAACAGATAGTTACAAAATCTTTTGAAACATTACCTAGAGACACACATGGACAAAAAAGGGCAACATAATAACTAACACATAATAACTATACTGTAAAGTTTGTCACAATGTGAATTTTGTCACAATGTCCTCTAAGGTTTTACAATAACGCCGGTAACTAGCTTTGTGTGGATCAAAGTCAGACATGGAATCTGGGTTCACTTGAATTTGGACAACTAAAGAAGCGACTGAATGCATGAATACAGTCAATGCAGACTGGAAAACAGTAAACAGCTTGGTACTGTGGTAAACTCTACACGTGTAGTATATTTCACACAAGTAGTTTACTGCAGTAGCAGCTGAAATTCTATCAAACTCACTTACAGCAAAATAACTCTACATTGGACATAACAAAAATATCCTACCAAATACACTTAAACATTTCGGCTATCTGGATTGTTGTTGAGGAAGGGAGTAAAAACGTTTACTTTAATATTAGAGAGAATCATTAATATTGACAGATAAAAATTTACCTCCAAATTTCCATTCCATGTCAATCAGTTTGTTGATGACCAATGTCTGTCCGGCTGCTACACGACTCAAAGCTATCAGGTTTGTCTGCCACTGAACAAAAAACAGGGAGAGAATATGTGTTCTCATACATTTGAAAGTGAGAAGGCTTTAAATATAGGTTAAAGGGTGTGAAGACTCGCGCAAAAAGAACTAATCTGACCTAGTTTCGAATGAGGTGTAACAGAAGTGTTAGACACCACCATCGATCTCAAAAAATACACACACAGCTTGCTACCGTCGGTAATAAGACACTTGTGTACAGTCAATACATACAGCTGCGGTCAATACCCACAGCACAGTGTACATATAATAGCAGCGATGGACATCTCAGGTCTAGATAAAAGATAACAAGGGAATCACATTTCATTACTGTCTGCATTTTGTAGCGACAAGAGAAAAACTTTACTTGCAAGCAACGGAAAGTTAACTTTTTAAAGATGGCGGCACGCTGTTTGGGGCGAGTCTTCAATGCCTTTAAGTGTAAAGGTGGAAAATGTCTCAAAGGATTTTAACCTTCCATACATGTATGTATAAACCAGATACAAAATGTTTCTCTGTTTATGATCAAGAATTTCAATCGCAGTTCAAATCACTCCGACTGAAAAATATTCTGGTTTAAAACTTTATTGATTAGTGGCACGGAAAATTGAGCATTGAACATTTTTTGTTTTAAAAATTTCTCTATCAAGTTGTGGGCACGTAAACCTGTGGTATTGCTGTTGTCCTCTAAAAGGGGAACTTTTGACCCAAGATTAATGAAAGCTTTATCAAAACGATACATTCTTGAAAATTTATGCTTTATTGAACAACTGGTAAATAATTTCTGACATGCATCTTCCTATCATCATTTTCCCCTAATGAGCACTTTGGTTTCTAACCACACGTTTCACCACTGCCACCCCCCCCCACCTCCCCCTCGATACCCACTCCTGGCCAACTACCTTCTGTTAATCAATCAATACATTCAGCAAGTCTGTACAAGGCAGGTGCTAGAACACAGAAATTATCCTTAGATGTAATTTTCCTTTGAATAATTCCTTAGTTTTTCAAAACTGTTTCTTTCTTCTAAATCATTTCCTGGATGACTGGTAAATAAAAAAAAAAATCAAATTTTGTCAAATGCTACAGCAAGTCATGTGTAAAAGCTTACAACTTACTTGGTTGGTTATGTTGTCTACTTTTTCTTCTGAAAGACCTGAAAGAAAAGACACCACCAAGAAGGTTTAAACTAAAACTAAAACTTATTCATAGCCTGCAGAAACGTCATGACAAAAAGTCCCACCACTAACAGATCTAGTCCCAGCGCCTTTCAATGCTTAACTATTCAATTTACGACTGTCTGCTTGGAAAGATAAGTAACTGTAAACATAGGGCTTTTATGCAAAGACTAGTTTGAAATATGTTTTAATACATATAACTACAATTATTCCCAAGCACACATGTATTAACAATATCTTCAAAGAGTTACAAATGTACATACAAAGAGCAATGTATCTATGTCATTCTAAAGTTAAATGTTTCACTGTTTCTGAATGTCTTACTGGCATTTGGATTAAAGGATTACACTAGACAGTAGCTATATTCTATTAACATTTAACTATATATATATATATATATATATATATATACACCGGAGTATAAAGGACTTAAAAGTTATAATAAAGTATATTATAAATGTTCTTCATATTAAGAAGCAGAGCCGACAAAAGCTACAACTCAATCAACAAGGGTAGCCGAGCGAATCTGTGTCCAAATGTCATCATGGCAACTGTTCAAAGAAAATCCCTGACCGCCTCCAAAGGAAACAGCCGATAAGATATTTAAACAACTATTTTTGCTCTGTCCACCGGACAATGAGTACTCTGCGCCAAGATAGACGCCAACCAACCATATATATAAATATCTACAAAAACAAAACACACCAAACTTACCCAAGTTGCCGAAATCTTCCTTGACTTGTGCAGAGGATAAATTCCTACGAATGGAACCTGAAATTAAACATTGAAATGTTAGTAGAAATACAGCAAGAAAGTAGTACAGCATACTGATTCAATTTTTTCACCAAACTTACAAGTTAAATAACAAAGTGTTCCTTATGTTACATGGGACAAGGGATGGGTGTCAGGGTATATCTATGCAGTTTCCAACAAAACCTGGTCATTTAACACCTTAGAGATCTTTTCCACGATAAGCAATGTACAGCTGTGTTCGTGTTTAAGTTGTTCAAACTACTACAAAAAACTTACTATGTAATATCGAAATCACACTTTTAAAGAGATTCTTTAGAGGGCTCATGCCAAGTCCTTGCTCTTCTGCAAAATCTTCAAGATTACCTATAATCCTGGAAGACTGTAAAACCAAAAGTACAAGATTTAAAGTTTCATACAGCAACTTCAGCCAATATGAAATTGAAAGCAAAGTGAGCTTCGGGAAACAATTTCAGGACTTCAAAACTCTAATTTTTCAGAAATACTGCACGAGATGTCAATAGTACCTGTATATACTTGATTGTCTGAAGTACCTATTAACTGTATATAAATGCTTTGTCATTCATGAAACCTCACAGATTAAGGTAAATATTTTTAATTTTATTAATCAATTTTCATCTCATGTAAGTCAAAACAATGATTATTACATGACAACTCTCTAGTCAAACCAATTTACCTTCAAACAACCACATCTAGTTAGATCCAAGATAATGACATGGGCTTACACCTCAAAGTGAACATTACAATATCTTCATATTCTTTTACTGTTATTTATCACCATATCTTCCACCAGACTTTACCTTCTTTCATAAATGCCAACACATGGTTTACTTACATTGCTGGGATCAAGCAGAAAGTTAAAGGCGATGGTCATGAACTGTTGCAGTTGCTGAAATGAAAAGTGAAAAACTGATACTGAGCTGCATAAACTTACATGGTTATTTTACAGTGAAATATATACAATTAATGGTAAACATGTGCACATCTTTCTTCCTTTCTAAGCAATCTTACTGTAACTCTTTAATACTTGCATTTGTTTACTCTTATATTTATAAGATGTTGACAAAATGCTGATTAATTGTTATAGTGATTAGGTTTGCATTGCCTCCCTTGATTTCCTGAGATTTTAGACTCCAAAACACTCATCCTGCACAAAACCCAACTTTCTACTTTATTACTGAATTGTGGTACACATGAATTCCAATGTCACACCCAGTAAAATAGATGCTGCACTTGTTTTATACTTTCCTTCTCTGGTATCTCCACTCAGAAATTCAATTGTATACTTTTCCTATTGGTGATAAATCTTAGGTACCAAAACTTTTGTAATAGCCTAGTTCTGAGTTATGCCTAAATCATTATTGCAATAAAAGAACAGTTATGCATATACCTAGGCTGTCTGTTTTTGTGTGTGTTGGGCCTAATATTATCAGTTTCGAATGTCAGTTTAGCTCTTCAGTTTCAAAGCCCCTCAAAAGTAATTGAACTTGTAAAAAGTAACTAGGCTTATGTAACAAGACTAAGTCCTAGGTATATACATGTTTACCACAACCTCCCGACCCCCTGTATTGTTGTCTCACCGCCACTTCCTTAATTCATAAAGCTTCGAGTTAGACTTGTGTATGAGCTAGAATATAGCCAGGGCATTCATAACTGTGGTTAGGCCAAACTAACTGTTGTAATGAATACGCCTACCCACACTACAATACTACTAATACTACTATACTATGCATATCGAAAACCTTTCCTAATTATTTTAATATGGTAATAAAAGTCTTCCTTACGTTATCTTTAAACTTATTTAAAGCTTCTATATCTCTTATGAGGCTATCTGCAGGTTTCTCAGCCACGAAGTGAAAATGAGATGCCATTTTCAACAAACCCTGTCCTTCGTAAATCATATGACTGTAGCCTATGTGGTTATACGTTATTGTTCGGTACGGTTGGGTTGTCTGTTAGAGACGTACACCCTCGAACATGCTTGGTAGCCAGATTTCACCGTACAAGACTTGCTAGTTGCTAGTTTGTGTTTTGGGTGAGGGGTTAGAGAAGAGAGAGGTGGGGTTGCGGGGGGGGGGGGGGGGATACAATCTGAGTGGTTGTGCAGACAGTAGAGAATGACACATGGGGAACATGGGGTCTGAATAACATCATTTGAGTGGCTAACTAAGAGATGAATGACACTAACTATAGTATTGATCATAAATGATGTGATCAAACTCTAGGTAACATTTGGTCGAAAAATTAAAATTAGTAAAATCATTTTAGTTGCTGCCTAATATTGTAGCAAAGGCTATTTATTGAACTTATCCAGAAATTAATGGAGAGTCACGCCACGGGTTTGAAATAGTGTCGATGAGGATTGAACGTGAGGGACGGAAAGTACATATAATATTGTCTAAACTTATATGTAAATATGTGGGACGAGGTTGCCGCATTAATTCTTGTTTATCATATAAAATGAGAATATGGATACATACGAATTAACGTTGAAACTTCAAATGGAACATGGAGGTAGCAAAAGGATCATTTGTGAAATCTGTCCAAGCTTTTCTGGTAAAAACGTTAACGTTTTTTCCTTATAAATCTATCAGTGGGTCAAAATATACTATACGATATATCCATTGAAACTTAGGCACATCCAATATTTCAAAATTTTCAAAATTTGTCAAATATTTGCAACTGGTGTTATTCACATTCAAAGAGTGATTGACCCTTTTTCTTTCCCTTGTCAATAAAGCCTATATTATGATTGTCAAATGTAAACATGTTCATCATACCATTTATCAATTGGAACAGTCCATGATACAAATATTTAGGTAGATTTTTTTACAATATCTTAACTGAAATTGTCACTCAGAAATCATGCCGAGGTAGTTTTTGCATCAGCTGGCACATAACTTACTGTGTGTCTGTCCCTACACGCCACAACTGTCCGCCGTCTCTCACAAATTATTAGAGTCTTTGCTCAGGTTTGCAATGTCTGTTTATTTCTTGAAATCGGTTATCATTTGCCAGCTTAGTTGCAATTTAGATATTTCCTAATTCTTCGATTTCGACTTTTACATTGTAAAAAAATCTGTTATGAAAATGGTGACCTTACCAGCACACAATACCAATAAGAAATAACAAGAGAAGGGTGCAAAAGGGTAGATGTAATCTATTTAAATAAGTCTATAAAGACACAAAATATCCCTTTTCCGAAAAATCTAAAAATAAAGATAAAGGAACGTCAATATAATACACCATGAATTAAATGATTTTACATGGGTATCTGGATCGTTTGGCAAACTTTTTCCTTTGAGAGGTATTCTCTTACTCATAGTTGTAGCTCAAAGGTTTCCATTTTATTTCCTATTTACTGATACGTAAACACTGCATTCTTTTCTTTAAAATTTGCTTATCACATTACTAGTTGTCTGTTTTAAATTATAACCTGTCATTGTCTGACGGATTTGGTTTTTGTTTTTTGGCGAGATGAGTCTATTCCAATAAAATTATTAATGAGATGAGACAAGATGAGCCCAGTGGATTATCATCTTGGAATCTCTTGTTTTGTTAACAGAGGCTTCTGATTGGTTACCTAAACCACGCATGTATAGCCACGCCCCAAAGTATACGACCACTCCCCCAATGTATATATTAACTCCCCAATATATCATTGTTTAACATCCATTGAAAATCATTTTGTTGGTTCAACACCATTTGTGGGTAGCTGGTAGCTTTTCATAAACATCTCGCATGTTTCATCCGCTTCAATTAGTAGTACTAGATCGATACATGTTAATCATTATATTTCTGTGCATTATACTGGCTGACGTGCATTTGAAATGACATCATATCACCAATAAAGGCTAATCATTCTTTTAGTTCGTTCATAAATGTACACATGCAGTAATTAACAAATACTGGCACCATGAACAGTTTATTTTACAACATCGCTGACGCTTCAGCTAGTTTGATTCTTATATGCAAAGTTCGCACGGTAGGCTAGGTAGGCCTAAGTCACCTTGTAAGTGTGGTATGTATAGATTTATGTTACATACTAATGTTGTTCTTGTTTGTCTTGTCTTCAGACGTAAGAGACTGTACTCAGATTTTAAGCATCTATATAGTGAACCAAAGCAAAGTAGCTTCTGATCAAGATGAGCTATATACACGAAAAATATACTTTGTCAATCTTAACGTACCATTATAACCGAATATTGAAAATAAGGTTCTTGAAAATGCAATCTCTTATTATTAGTATTCACTCCATCCCGCCGCCAACACAAATTGGAAATATAAAACAAACAAGAAAATAGTAATACAATGAATAACTGGGAAATGTGGCCGCTCCAGGCGGCGCTAACTGCTATTTGGATTCGGGTCGGGTTTTTCTGCAAAGTAAAGTTAGCAACCAATTACTGAAGCTAAGAACAAAGTTACATTTCACCGCGCGAGCGACCTCGAACGTTCTAGTTTACGCGATTATTAACTATACACTTAAGCCATTTATAGATATGACGTATGGGAGAGCAGTTCCATTATAAATATTCATGTTATTTTCTCTGCTTACGTCGAAACAGTTCCTTTTGTCTTTCACGAATAAACGACGTATACTCCTCGTCGCTTCGAAGAAGATCTTGGCAGAATTTACTGGAATCTCGAGCGACAAATTTCGTCTGTCGTCTGTCTGAAGCGTCGCTTTTGCTCGTATCTACACAACGTTCAAATACTTCTTGGTTTTTGGCTCGAAATGTTGCGAGATCGTCCTTAAAGTTGGCGCCATATTGTTCAATCCTCCACCAAAGGGTTTTGTTGAAATGATCGTACAGTTCAACATCCCCGCTATTCCATTGAGCAATTTTCTCTCTCAGTGGTTGGTCTATTTTAAAGCGGTTGATGTCACTTCTAATATTAGTTGGGATGTACAAGATGTCATCTAACTTCCAATCGAGTATCTTCTTCAGCAGAATTAATGATTCGTCAAAGTATTCCCGGATCATGACCAAATCAAACTCTGCTTCTAACGATTTGATCATTTCAACAATATTTGCATTGTTTTCCATGCTCTCTCGATTCAAACCGAAATCGAATAGTTGGCCATTCTTTAAGAAATCTGAAAATGGTATCTTTTGTCCATAATAATAATCAGCTCGTTCCAGAAAGGATGCAATCGGATTTGGGGATTTTGCTAGGTTTAATTTACTAGTCATGTTGTGATACCCAAATACTGATTCAAATTGTTCTTCTGGACGTCGTAACATTGTGATAAATGTCGCTTTCGGAATAACAAATGCCATTTCTTTCCTGTTATATCTGGCGTTATTCGCTAAGATGTTATATTTTTGGTCGATCACGCCTGGATACTGATAGACAAATTCTCGTTTGAACTTCACCGTCTGTAAAAAGTTATTAGCACGAAGTTCTTTCGGAAGCGCGAAGAGTAACTCGTGATTGTAGCCATATCGTTTTAAAATACAGGCCATAGTGCCGCTGCTAGTTCTGTGCGTTTTCATAAAAACTATCCGATCTTGAGCCAAATCTGGTCGCGTGGCGCTTGGCAGAATTTCTTTCACATTAATTAGGCTTTGTCTTTCTTCTTCCTCTAATTGCTCTAAATTTGTTTTCACGTGGACGTTGATATCTACTTCTTTGACTTCGTACCCATTGCCATCTGCTTTTCGGTCGTATTGGTACGACTTCAGCTGTGTATCAAGACTACTGTCATTCTTGGCTCTGATTGGAGGGCGGTCGGATCCCTCAATCGTCTTCCTATCTCCTAGGTTACCGGCTAATATCTTACCGGGTCGTCTAAGATTGCTTACTACCTCTTGGTTAGCTGCATATCCGAAACTGAATTAAGTGGGAGAAAGAAATATTATAACGAATAAACTGCAACAATAATAGCTTAATGACCTCAATCTTATACTTTAACCGAATTGGTTGCAAAATGCTCCTTGAACTTAAATTGACGTTTAGGCGGGAAAATTGTGTATAAAGCTAATAATAGTATATCAATATACCATTTTCCGAACCGATTTTTCGTTCTTTCTTCTGTATAACGTCAACAGTGTCTGACACGATCTGCTTGCAAGTTAGCCTAAACTAAAGGAAAACATATTACTATTATATTAAGGTTATGTGACGATTGTGCTTTATAATATAAAATGTGATTTCACAGCGTATATACCTTTTCATGTCGATTCAAAAGAGGAAGTAAAATTGGTTAAAAGTCCATCGAATTTCTGTGTGATAATAAGTATGCAAAATACCACACGATGTATGTCTTAAGCAACATACTGTATAGTACTGTTATCTGTTGTCTTTTTGTGATTTCTAAATATGAAGGGAGTGAATGGACTATAGTTCGGATTCATGAATGAAAGAAGTATATGACCGAACAAATGAATGGATCAGTAAATGAATGGACTGATGGGTGGATGAATTAATGAATAAATGAACCATTGAATGAATAGATGGCCGGATGGATACATTAATTAGTTAAATAAATGAATGAATGAATGAGTGAGTGAGTTAATGGATGAATGAATGAATGAACGAATACATGATTGAACGTATCGGTGAATGAATGAACGAATTAATGATCGAATTAATGAACGCATGCAGACACCTGAACACACGATCGATGTGCAAGTAATGAATACATAACTCGTCCATTAACTTGATAAGTGTGCACGTCATGCGTTCAGTAGAACGATAAAGCAAATGAAATACTAACAGCATAGTTCGTTATTATATACGGTAGGTAATTAATGGAGTGTATGCATGTCATTAACACTAACCTCGACTTCAGAAACTGTAATATCGATGGGCAGTAGGTCGGAAGAATCCATTGTTGGTTTACGTAAGCGATTATAACCACAGATGAAAATATAAACAACACTTTCCAAATATTCATTTTGCAAACTCTTGGCTTATAGTGACATCTACAATGTCCATGAATCGCAGGAACCATATTATTTCTGAAAGTATAATAGCATATATGATATATGACAACATAATATTGTGGAGTGTTAGCTCAGTGGTTAACGCGGTGCCTTTCAATCATAAGGTCCCGAGTTCGAGTCACTCCAAGATTAATGTATGTCGTCCAGTTACAGAGTTGTTGACAATTGACAATTCATAATCATTGACGTTAAATATGAATCTAAGAGACTGACCTCGGTCAGCTTGCGGCTTTGGTAAGCCAATGATGGCTTCTTCGCGAGTTCCTGCTTGCATGATGATTTAAATTACATACTTATATAATTCAGCATCTTTACCCAATATTTATTACTAGAAGCGGCCTTTTTAGTTCATCTTGATACCTTTTTGGATGTTGTTTCATGACATGAATTTTCATAACATGCGATTATTTTATCCCATATAGTCAAGGTGCATTACAGTCTCAATGTAAGGAGTCTGGAGTGGACCAAGTTGATAAACGATTTGTAATATTCTATTTGCTCCGAGGTGGATAATACTAAAGTGAAATGTGCCTTGGCGACGAGGTGTTATAGTAATAGAACTCGCCAACAACTCGACAATTTAATTTCATCTCTCAACATCTTAGATAAGCCCATGCATGGATTAAGGAGTCAATATAACAAACAATGTATGTATATGTATTTATGTATATCAATAGCAATGCGTTGCTTACTACTAACTTTAAACGGAAAAGAATTAACAATAGCTTATCACCATATATGAAAAAAAATATGAATGACGTTATACGCAGTTAAGAACGCCTAGATCACAAACAAACCCACTTTTAGAGTGCTTATTATACATACATATATACTGGCTTGGTTGTTTATTCAAGGAGAATTGTGTACCCAATTGATGACTCTTGAATATTTACACCTGCTTCTTCGATTATATCAAGTGATATTAATTACGTTTCAAATTCTGAACACCCCGATAAACAAATCAGTGTACAAATGCCCCATATTAACAGAAATTATGTGAGTTATTAAGCTCAGTTTGGCTACGGAATATGATACTGAAATTTGAAATGATTTCATCTGCTAAAAGTAGATTTTTTTTCCAAAACGCAGTGATTGATTTATTAATGAAATAACAGTTATTACTGTAAAAAGAAAATATATAGGAAATATCTTATTTGTAACTTTACAAAGACAAGTCGAAGAGTATTAATAATTAATCATTTTTCTATGTCTTTATTACTGTTTATAGTTCAATGTTTTCAATGATTTTTAACACCAAGTCGTTTAAGGCCAACATTTATCATATGCACACACATACATATAAACATATATAAATATTGATATATAGGCCTATATATATATATATATATATATATAGATATATATATATAGATATATATATATATATATATATATATATATATATATATATATATATATATATATATATATATATATATATATATATACGTGCTTGTAAAACGTTACATATTTATTGATGGAAAACATTGAAAATGGAATAAAACTATAGCACAATTGATGTCATATTAGTTGGTAGATATGAAGATATAGATTTTACGTTGATTCAGCTTTCACGTGAGGATTGGAATCAAAGCCTGCTGCTCCATTTACGGAAACCATAATATATTTTGCTTTATAACGAAGAAGAATTATGGTCGCTATATATAGTCTAGAAATCTGTTAATGACTTAGTAATTCCTTTAAGAGATTCTTTGTAGAATCGATAAGACGTTGAAAGTTGTAAAAGCCAACGCATGACGATATATCAAGTTGAAATTGGAGAACATGGAGCAATAAATTTGACAAATTTAAACGTTTTCCGCATATTTATTATTAACTTAATCACACTGGAAGCAACTAGAAATACAACATATATCTAACAACCTTCTAGACAAGTAAGAACAACAAGAATAGGCATACTTAACTATATATATTCTTACCAAAATGATTTGCATGGTAGATCGGCCTGCATAGTCTTTGGACCGTGTCTGAATCTCTGTACATCTGATTTGAAATAGTTTTACGAGGCTGTTTCAAAGCTGGTTTTTAATCTTTTCCTAATAGCAAACAGTCGGCAGGTGTTGGTAAATGAGGGTTTTATTTACTCTTTTACACACTAGACTGTTCACATAATTAATGTCATCTATATACCTAGCGATGCAACGTACTTTTGACAATTTTATTAAAACAAATACTGTACGAATTACACAGCAGTTCAACGTTGGCAAGATAGCAGACTATGGTTTATTGTTTATTGTTAATCTATGGTAAATATCAGCAGATAGGCCTAACATGATTTAAAGGTGGTGCATAGGTACAGAGATAATGTTCGCTTTTAACGTGAACAGTTACAGGGACGAAGAGCCGAGGCTTGATCCCCAATCCCACCCCCCCCCCCCACGTCCCTCGCCCTCCCTCTGCATATTTCCTGCCCTGCACAGTATATTAATATTACTACGGCACTGCAACAGTAGCCAGTCTGTCACGATAGGCTATAAGTTCTAAGCTATGTTAGGGTTCTAACACTTACCAAGGGAAAAACAAATTAATACTTGCCAGTCCAAATGCATGTGAGTCTGTATAATGCCACATAGGCATACAGTGTACCCATGCAGAATAGGTTTTCATTGGTGGTATCCGTAGATAACCCTGTACTAGAATACCGTTAGTGGTTTCTGACCATTGAAACTGTACCAGCCTATCACGATGTACGCTGTAATTAGATACGCTGTAATTAGATAAGTTTTAACACTTACCAGATGCATATAAGTTCACCAGTCCAGCCAGGTTATAGTATTTGATTTCAAATGCACGTCAGTCAAGTATAATGCCCAGAAATATAAATTTCTATGGTATAATGCCACATCCGAGTATAATAACCTTTTATAGTCATCGTCGGTGGTCTGCGCGCATAACCATGGCTAGAGCCGTTAGTGGTAACGGCATCGGATCACAAGCTGGAATCTAATGGATTATAATGATCTTAACGCAATATTGTTTCAAAGGAATTCCAGAAAATAATAATAAATACCTGGTATTTATCTCACGTATTCAGCAAAGCGGACTGAACGCAACAACACTGTTCTACGGGATTTCAGTTAGGCTAACGTTGTCTTAACTATATGTTTGTATGACATTTCATTGTATCACCCTATACGCATGTATGTGCACAATGTACTGCAGCTAAAGTATGTCATAAAATATGAACGTTTTACGTCCTTATACAATGTAGCCAGTTTACTAATATCTGCTGTGTTTACAGTATATTATAGACCAGTCAAACAGACCTAACTGAAACTTCATCATCACAGTTGCAAAGTTGAAATACTTTCTTAGAACTCAATATCCTATACCAGCATATTTTAAGGCTCAGATTTATCAAGGTGTCATGTTCCCGTAAATGCATCTAGTATAGATAGATTACCATATGTTCTTTAACTCTTCAACTGGGATAAACTGCCTTCACGGCTGTGAATCACAGACGTATATAACGGCATGGTCGTCACTAAGGCTCGACGACATTTTGAGGGTGCATATGTGAACAAGGATTGCTAACATTTTACCCGATAGAAATCTATGATTTGCCCCGAGAAGAAGTTTCAAATTTCCTAAAAACATCCAAAACGACAAAATCGCCGCAAGGGTCATGGATGATATAAAAAAATGAATCATCGAAATAATCTATAAAATGGATACCTAAATTCATCTAACTGCAGTTTTATAATAAGAAGAACATTGATGTAAAGAAACAACAGATTGAGTTATTGTTTATTGTTTGAAAACATGTCCCGGTTGTCCCGTTCAGATAAACGTGAACCTCGTCTCTTAAACCATGTTCCTTGACATGGTAATGTTACTTCGAGTAGAGTTGAACTAATGTTTACTGCAAGACAAATGTCCAATAATTAGAGCGAAATTCCTTCTTTTTTTCACCGACAATCCAAGTTTTCGCGTATAATCTAGGCTTTTCTTTAAAAAACAAACAGGTTTCTTCGATGATTATCCAAAATTTACCATTGATAATCAAAACTTTGTTTCAAAGGAATTCCAGAAAAAAATAATAAATACCTGGTATTTATCTCACGTATTCAGCAAAGCGGACTTAAGTTACTTAACGCAACAACACTGTTCTACGAGATTTCAGTTAGGCTAACGTTGTCTTAACTATATGTTTGTATGACATTTCATTGTATCACCCTATACGCATGTATGTGGACAAGGTACTGCAGTTAAAGTATAGTCATACAATACGAACGTTTTACTACAATGTAGCCAGTTTACTAATATCTGCTGTGTTTACAGTATATTATAGACCAGTCAAAACAGACCAAACTGCAACTTCATCATCACAGCTGCGAAGTTGAAATACTTTCTTAGAACTCAATATCCTACCAGCATATTTTAAGGCTCAGATTTTATCAAGGTGTCATGTTCCCGTAAAGGCATCTAGTAGTCAGGTGGCTTAGCAACAATTTTTAGGCTTAACGTTACCGGCCGGACAAAAGTACCAAATTTGGCATGGAGTTTCTTTTCGACCTATCTATCGATTTTATCCGTGGAACCCACTTTATCGGTTCCGATTTTTCAAGATGGCGGCCAAAATCCAAGATGGCCGCCAGAAAAAAAGGAAATGTCATATATCTGGCTGTAAAAATCAGAGATGAACAAATGAGGGGTCAATTCAGGTGTTTCCGGGGTCACTGAAACAGATAATGATCATGGCATGTTGCTTGAGTAACCCACTTCCAAGATGGCGCCAGAATCCAAGATGGCCCCCTGGAAAGAGAAGGAAATTTCATATATATTCAATCCCCAGACCCCCTGTGCCCTTTTCTGATCGGGACCATTAAACCTTCCGTCCTCAAACGTGTAAATGAAACCGGGCTTGCACCCTGACTATATGTTATGGCTGGTATTCTAATTGTGTCACTTTGGCTCAGGAAGCCACTTAGGACTTATTGGGGAACTTTGAGGTGTGATCGACCGTGGATAGACACTGTCGCAAACCCGTTATTATATGGGAGTTACGAGTGTCATGTAAGACTGATTACATTGAGTCAACTATATAATAGGGTAACTTGAGGGAAAACAGACCAGATGTGAATACCGACTCATTGAGAGATTTTGTAGGATTGTGCACCCTTCATAAACACAACGTCAATTGTGCGAACAAAACACGCTAAGTCAGGTCACTAGGCATCTGAGGTATTTAGGTCGTTCTTTTCGAACATGTACTACAGGTCTGCTATTAGGGAGGATCTCCAGGAAGACTTGTTGTCTGGTATAGACAAGCCCCCCCCCCCCTTCATAAACACATATCAATTCTGCGAACAACACACGCTAAGTCGGGTCACTAGTCATCTGAGGTCAACCAATGACACTAATAACCAAAACAACAACAATAACAACCAATAACACCAATAATGAAGGCGTGAAACCATTATTCCGACACCAACCGGACACTCCAGCAAAAGGTGTTGCATAGTCCTAATGGCTTTACAGCCCACACAGGGACAAATCCCATAACCTAATCGCCACCTGACTAGGCGAAAATGGTTAGTGATGAGGACCCCATGTGCAATCCTCCTCGCGAAGTCCCGGAGACGGCTATCTAGTGACTTACAACACAGAACACCACACATCTGGAGAGATGGCAGTTTGGCAAGCCGAGTGGGCCACGTTAAGCAGAACATCTGGACCACCCTCCTCTCTGATTCTACAAAGTGAGTCACCAATCTGAGTATACACCCCGAAGAGGGTGTCGCCTTTGGCCGGTTATTGGAAAAGGATCCGGGCCAGTAGTGGCGAAAAAGAAAACCACCCCAGAACCAAAAAAGGCAAACGAGGGATTCTCAAACGCAACGAAAAAACCTATCAAAAGCAGAAAGCGCAGTTAAGATGGTAGGTGGACCAAACCATGCCCACCCGCTCAAGGGGGTCTTTTACAGAACGGTCCTTTTGAGAAGGTTTGGTTTGCACGTTCCCCAAATGAAATAAAAAATGATCCTCTCCAATCGTACCAAGGAATAACCTGGTGCAGCGATCACCGTACCAGGATACCGAAGGAGAGGAAAAAATAAAATGATTGACAACTGTAACCTTCCCATGGAGGGAGAGTCACCTCCGATTGAATGTGTCGAGCCTTGCCTCCACCTGATCAGCCTTCTCTGCCTACGTGGTGGCCTCTGGGGCACCATAACCTAGCCAGATGCCGATTACCCTGATCATGACATCTGACAAAGTAGCATCGAACGGGAGGGATTGGCCACGCCAACCTCCTGAATGCAGCCCTTTGGTCTTGGACTTGTTAAGTCTGGCACCATAGCCTCTTAGAAGGTGGCCAAAACCTTCGATAAAGGCTTGAAGGAGACGAGGTCCGACACAATACAAGTGACGTCATCGGCATATTGCACGCATTTAACTCTAGCCCCACCCGGTACATTGAAAGGTCGAAACCCCAAGCATCTGTCCAGCGAGGTACTGAGCGTTTCGCTGAAGAGAATATATAACAACGGGGAGAGGGGACAACCCTGACGGACTCCCCTTCGAACCGGGGAGGGACCAGAAGTAAATCCGTTAACAGTGACCATGCTCGTGACGTCCTTATATAGTAACGAGAACCAACGAAAAAACACTGAGTTCAATCCGAAGGACTCGCACAGCGTAAGTCTGGAGAGGACCTACAATATCCGGCATCACATTCGCTAAGCGATTTCCTAATGCTTTGGCCAGGATTTTGTAGTCCAGATTTAACAGCGTTATTGTACGCCTATTAGGGTCCAAAGGGTCTCCCGACTTTGGGAGGAGAACAATATTTCCAGCCCTCTGTGTTTGGCTCATGTAATTCAACTGGAAAGCAGTAGAGAACACGTCTCTAAAGTCCCCACCGAGAACCTCCCAGAAGTCCTATATAACTCAGCAGGGAGGCCATCAGGACCGGGGACTTTCCCTTCTTCATCGCTGCTACCGCTGTCCAGAGCTCACCAACGGAGAGATTCGAACCCAAGCTATCGTTTTACTATGGGGGGGGGGTGGGCTTGTCTATACCAGACAACAAGTCTTCCTGGAGATCCTCGCTAACAGTAGCCCTGGGGTACAGGTTCGAAAAGAACGAGTTAAATGCCCCAGATGCCTAGTGACCTGACTTAGCGTGTGTTGTTCGCACAATTGACGTTGTGTTTATGAAGGGTGCACAATCCTACAAAATCTCTCAATGAGTCGGTATTCACATCTGGTCTGTTTTCCCTCAAGTTACCCTATTATATAGTTGACTCAATGTAATCAGTCCTACATGACACTCGTAACTCCCATATAATAACGGGTTTGCGACAGTGTCTATCCACACCTCAAAGTTCCCCAATAAGTCCTAAGTGGCTTCCTGAGCCAAAGTGACACAATTAGAATACCAGCCATAACATATAGTCAGGGTGCTAGCCCGGTTTCATTTACACGTTTGAGGACGGAAGGTTTGATGGTCCCGATCAGAAAAGGGCACAGGGGGTCTGGAGATTGAATATATATGAAATTTCCTTTTTTTTTCCAGGGGGCCATCTTGGATTCTGGCGGCCATCTTGGAAGTGGGTGGCCCAAGCAACATACCATGACCATCATCTGTTTCAGTGAGCTCGGAAACACCTTAATTGACCCCTCATTTGTTCATCTCCGATTTTTACAGCCAGATATATGACATTTCGTTTTTTTCTGGCGGCCATCTTGGATTTTGGCCGCCATCTTGGAAGTGGGTTACTCAAGCAACATGCCATGATCATCATCTGTTTCAGTGACCCCGGAAACACCTGAATTGACCCCTCATATGTTCATCTCTGATTTTTACAGCCAGATATATGACATTTCCATTTTTTCTGGCGGCCATCTTGGATTTTGGCCGCCATCTTGAAAAATCGGAACCGATAAAGTGGGTTCCACGGATAAAATCGATAGATAGGTCGAAAAGAAACTCCATGCCAAATTTGGTACTTTTGTCCGGCCGGTAACGTTAAAGTTGCTAAGCCACCTGACTATAGTTTAGATATAGATTACCATATGTTCTTTAACTCTTCAACTGGGATAAACTGCCTTCACAGCTGTGAATCACATCCGTATATAACAGCATGGTCGTCACTAAGGCTCGACGACCTATTGAGGGTGAATGTGAACAAGGGTTGCTAACATTTTACCCGACAGAAATCTATGATTTGCCCCGAAAAGAAGTTTCAAATTTCCTAAAAACATCAACACCCCAAAACGACAAAATCGCCGCAAGGTTCATGGATGATATCAAATTATGAATCATCGAAATAATTGTTCCTATGGATACATAAAGTCATCTAACTGCAGTTTTGTAATAAAACAAGAAGAACATTTATATGAAGAAACAACCGATTGAGTTATTGTTTATTGTTTGAAAATATGTCCCGGTTGTCCCGTTCAGATAAACGTGAACATTGTCTCTTTTACAAACCCTATTCCATGACATAGTAATGTTACTCGAGTAGAGTTGAACTAATGTTTACTGCAAGCCAAATGTCCATTAATTAGATTGAAATTAAAACAATTTCGACAGATAATCCAAGTTTTTCGCGGATAATCTCGGTTTTTGTTGTTGAAATATCCATGTTTTTTCGATGATAATCCAAGGTTTATCATTGATAATCGAGACTTGTCGACGATATTCCAGGTTTCTGAAGCGAAAATCCAGATTTATCGTCGAAGAAAAAACCGGGATTTCGGTTGATTAACCTGGATTATTGAGTTAAAACCTGGAGTATCGGTCGATATTCTAAGTTAATCGGTCGATAAACCTCGTTTTGCAACCGATAAACCTGGAATATCTAATTACCATATTGGGCCTTTGCATAATGTTACAACTATCGACTCAGATTAATGATAATGATGTATAGACCTAAGATGTGTTGATCCTATAGATGATAATATTGCATGCTAAAAAGATGATAAATTGCATGACTTAATCTATTCATCATCAGAAGAGGGAGAATTCCAATACCTCCGGACATATAGTATACACTATAGGCTAGACAACCAAACATATACAATCGAATAGGCAATATAAACAATGGAAAGGTAGATAATTCTGCATGGTTAACTTCTGGAACGTCGATTTAGCGTAACCCATTCATGAATCACTCAACCTTTAAAGCAATTCGTCATAAGTGTGTCTTAACCATCTCGGAACGCGACTGTTTATAAAAGTTAACTAACTTTTAAACAACAGTGGCAACAGTTAATAGCGCCAACATGGGCGTCAGCAGGTTTCAGAAAGTGAGGGGGACACTATACTATCTAAGCGGAGCGCCACCATTGGTTGGCGCGTAGCGTACCAGAAAATTTTGGGTACATAAGACCCCCTAGATCGCAGGAGACGGCCTTCCTGAGTCGTTTTTAGTTACATCAGAACCAGATCCGTGAGGAGAAATTTTGTCTCACAAAACTAAATCCCGACAGAAAGTACTGGTAGAAAGATGCCGTTCTGACACCAAGGGAAACAAATTACACAGCGTCCATCTCAAACGAAATATTGAAAAAGTGGCGCCGTCACCTCCGGGATGAGTGGAATGGTATATATAATACATGCATGTAGGTGCGAGACGTCAGTTGTTATGTGCCCAGGTACTTTAATAATAATAATCAGAAAAAGGCACCGCGCGCAGAGCGTGTGTAGCGCCTAGCCGGCACTCAACAATAAAGATCTACCATATCCGGCGAATACATGTAGCCTTAATTACTTAACCCCTACACCCCTATTCGTCCGTCCAGTCCAAGGAACTGGAGGTAGTGATATGAACATAGTAACTCATCACCATCTACCTGTATGGCTTACCTAATCCCTTGCAAACAACATGTGTGCAAGATTCAACACACTTTCGAATGGTCTCCCCCCCCCCCCCCCCGAACGAATTAAATGGGCAGATTTAGGATATTGGGAGAATGGGAGATAAATGACGGTGCAAGTGATAGATAGTAGGGGCCCAGGGAGTCCAGATTTCTTGACCTTAATTAGAAAATCGCGCATATGCATGTGATTTTTTTTAATAACTACTCTGAAAAGTGGGTGGGACAAATGATATGATATCCCCTCCACTTTTGAAAGTGGGGGGCGGAAATGTCCTCCCCGTCCCCCACCTGTTGACGCCCATGAGCGTCAATGTTGCCTAAGTTGGATATAACTGTAAAATTTGACTTGGAACTGGATTATTTCAAACCAATAGCACCGATTTGAAAATAAAAAATGTCATTTCTTTGTAATATACCAGTTCCTGAACTGGAACTAATCACGAGTGTATCTAATTCGGGTAGGCTAATGATGATCCTTTAAATCAATAAAGTATAATTGCTGAAATTAATCAATGGCAGCTTGGAAGCTGATAAATTTTCACTTTCTAAATTTTAATGGACTTTTAATCATAAGATCATTGCCACACATTAATTATTATAATTCTCTTCAATGGACAAGTTTTAGTATGTCGTTATGAGAGATGGGTTAATTTTTCATTACCATTATAGGGATAAATATTGTTTATGACATGTCAGTCACGCTGTCTCTGTGCTACGTAGGTCTCATAGTGAGATTTAATGGGATATGCTTGCTTTACAATTATGGCGTTTAGTGTTGTAGTTCAGCCCTTGGACGACTCAATCAGCTTCAAAATATATGCTTCAAAATAGGTCGGGATTTGTGTAAATCTTTATTATTGTTCAGGGAGAGTAACTTTGGACATCGGGAACTACTTTATGTGTAGGTCTAAGCTGTTATCTGAACTCTCCTTACAGGAGTGGTTTTCACATTTGCATAGTCGTCCATTGGTATGTTCGTTAGGCTACTGCATATGTTCGGTGCTCTTCGCTGCCGTGGTTTCCATGGTGAAAAATTAGTTATAGCAAAGTATGTCAGTATACCGAGAGGTATAGCTTGTATGTGAACCTTCAATAGAAAACGGCTGAACATCGCCACAGTTCATCATTCTGTTGTTTTTCTCTGCCTCCAATCTCCATCTCACGAAGGTGGAAGGAGCCTGCATGGCCCAACACCCATCCTTGCCATCGATGAAGAGTGTAACAAAATAGACAGTTGATATTCTGTTAGATACTTTTAAGTATTCTTTAACTTATATCACGCAGAAACTGCATAGGACTCTCTATATTCAAGCCACATCGAGCTTGTTACTCTTGTGCAGCTGAGGAAGCAATAGTCGAATATGAACATTCTATGTAGTTGTGCATGCATTGTGGGTATAGAATTGAGAAATCTACATTGACTATTATTTGAATAGGTGGTTGTACTTTTAATCCAAATATTTAATATTGACAAAAGGAACAAACACATTAAACATAGAAAAGAGAAAAAAAATACAATTTACGTCTAGTCAGGAAAGGATCTATATACACTGGGTCATATATAAACACATATTTAAACACATATAAACACAGCCATACACACACACACACACACACACACACACACACACACATATATATATATATATATATATATATATATGTATAGCATTGTTCGGTACATGCGTCAAAAGAACCTACAGTGGAGTGTTGACCTTCGTTACTGGTTTTGAACCTCTGAATATACAACCAGTGTCCACATTATTTTCATTGTAAATGACTTTATATGAAAATAAGTAAATATTCACTTACTTCCTGCTTGGCCAACATCAAAGAGGATGATCATGATCAATAAGAGTTTAAAATATTCCGTTTCCTTCATTATATACTTATGGTTGTAGTATCTCGGAAGTTCAGTATGTTAGTCCAGGTAGACAGCGAATCTAACGTTTAGTAAAGTTGACTGTCAACGAGAACTTATTATTTTTCAATAATGATGATTTTTATATTAACCAGACTATTAAAACGGGAGGGACGGCACTTTATCCGTCGCCATGGAGATTTATATTTGTTAATGTTATTGTAGTACATAGGTCTTAATTGCTTTTCAGTCCTAAAGAGAAGGGACAAAGAGACTGCAGATAAAACAAGATTTATTTCCAACGTTCAGAAAAATCGATATTACTACCGTAAAATATAATATAATATTATATATACTAGATAGACAGCTAGATATACAGACAGATAGATAGACATATATATGTACAGACGGGCGGACGGATGGATGGAAAGATTATTCAATGATCTCACCTCACACCCCTATTATAAAATTCATCATTCGCCTCTGTTCAGCCCCATTCCTTTATCTGTCGGGGAGGGGTGGGACTTGCGTTAAAAGCTACTTATAAAGACCTAACTTATAATCTTAATTTACCCCAGGATTCACTATTTTAAGATTCAACAATTTTGTAGGGGAGTCACCTCACACCCCACGTCATAGGGGTCCGCTTCACTGACCTCAGTGCACACCCTCCTTTATAAAATTCTTCGCGGGGGAAGGTGGAATTTGCCCCCTCCCCCGCCCTCACACCGCCATCTTTATAAGCCTGTGCACGACACTACTAAGTGTGTCGTTATTAAGCCCAGTCCACGCTTATTATTATTATTTTTTCTTGCAGATAGGCTACCTGATACATCTACATTTCCTTGCCTTGGCCTGATGTTATTATGGTCGTATCATTTATGTTTTATGGAGAAACTAATGTTCTCCATGTTACACTGAGATGAATGCATTTTATAAGGCGGATGAGTGACATGTAGGAGACAGGGACGTCGCTAGAGGGGGGGTGTGGGGGGGGGGTGTCTCACCCCCCCAATCTTGGTAAAAATTACGATAGTTGGAAAATTTGAGTGCGACAGTCGGAATTTCCGACTGTCGCCAGCTTCAATTCGGAATTTCCGACTGTCGCACTCTAATTTTTCTGACTGTCGCACTTTTATTTTCATATGTTCTTGTAATTTGTGAGTGACATAAAATTTTCGATCAAAATCGACCTTTAATCAATCATATTTACCACGTTTTCCTCGTCACATTGAGAAATTGTATCTCGCGATCCTTATACCCCACCATACAAAACTTCGTACGATTTTGAATACTCTAAAAAAAATACAACGTTCGCCAGCTTTCAAGTCGGATAATTTATGTATTAATTTTGCTATTGGGTGGGTCGACCCTGTTCGCTTGCTTCAAGTAAGTTCAGGATATACAGGGACGTAGCCAGGGGGAGCAGGGGAGCGACTGCTCCCCCCTTTCAGTGTCGAAAAATATGTATAACTGTTGTTATTACACTGCTAATACACGGCGATAACGATATTTTTTTTTAGGCCACTGCACATCTGGCTGTCTTACAAAATATGAAAGTTTATATTGTCCATCAGTTAAGTTCGTCAAATGTATTTCTGATATAATATATAAAAGAACATGTAAAAGAACTCAAACAGGAAAACCAAATCGGCTGATAATATGATATCATATGATAATGATGAAACTGGCAACAAATTGCACCAGATCGCATCTAAGGACCTTCAATTGTTCAAAAATATCTCAAAGGGGAGGGGGACACCCCCTCCCCTTAGACCCCTCCCCCATATCAATCGCAAAAGGTGTTCCCTCTTTCAAACTCCTGGCTACGTCGTTGGGATATATATTGTCTCTATAGTATACAATTAAAACACCAATGCTAATCTATGGAAGCTTAAAATTGCCATCAACATAGGCAAAAACTTTGCCCCATAAGGTACAAATGTATCTAAAAAAGTTCGGAACATAAGTGCAGTCGCGAAAGATTGGGTGTCTGACTGACACTGACCGTATCGTTGACGATTAGTGCGGGGTGGAGGGGGGGGGGGGTACAAGGCAGCAGTCGGAATTTTCTGGCTCCAAAACCCATCCAGTTGGAATTTCAGCCACTACACCCCCCCCAATCATCAGGCCTTAGCTACGTCCCTGGTAGGAGAAAGACGGGCGTTCTCCTGTCTGACAATTATAGTAAAAAAAATACACATGAATCGTATAGTTATTTCAATGAGTTTCCCGAACAAGCTCGTTTATGTCGGTAAGGTTATGGCAAGCCATATGGGACTAACACCGCATAATATATTCTCGTATTAATACCATATACGGTGGGGTCACTTTGTACTTCTTCCTACTGTAATTAAAGAAGACGCAACGTGGAGGATTTTCCCGCCTTTATAGGATAAACAGAATTGTTAAAGTGTTGTTCGCTGGTACCAAGGGGAACATGTCGTATTACAAATTATACTGATCTCATTCGTATCATGCATAATGAAATGCAGTACAAGGTGGTAAAATTGTTACGCAAACAAAGCAATGCATGTAACCTCAAATTTTGTGTGCAAAACATTTCAGTAAACTATTTGCATGATACAAGACACACATCTGCCGATTTCTGCACTGACAGACTCGTATTTTTGTAATCCCTGAAAAGACAGAACGCGATGGCTGTGTATTCCAGTCACGGTTCGTAACCCTCTTCAAGTTTTTAATCCTAATCTTTACTTTACTATTGCTGTTTGCAATTTTGTCGGCGTGTTTTTGAACCATCTTGAAGTCTAAGTTTGATTTCGACCAATAGACCTCACAGGCTGGCGTGATCATGGCCTGATTGTTTGTTCTGTAGCACTGCGAGTCGGTGTTTGCTGTCAGATTGTGTTAACTGCGCAGATCGGATGCAACGCATTGCACTGTGTTGTAACGACATTGCCAAGCAAGGTGGAATTTTTACACGGGCCTAGGATCCCATGTCAATTCCATATCCTCTCTTTTCCCGAAAAAAGCATCCAGGAGAGTACGTTGCGAGTCTGGCATTTGGGGCCAGAAGTGGGCTAGCTGTCTTACACTGGATGGATGCATGATGTCTATTCGACTGGGTAGTAAAGATGTTCATCGTTCAGTGACACCATCGCCTCAATGAGGCGTATTCTGTTCATCATGCATGTTCTCATTGTCATACCGCCATTAAAGATTCCATATTAAACTCTGGATTATATGCATGAGTTGATTAAACATGTTCCATCGTCGAATCCTTTTACGCTTGTATTTATTTCGTTAAAGTTATGGGAAAACATAAAAGGGTTTAAAGCAAATTTGCTTTAACTCTGTTAAAAATAGGATACATTATAGTGTATGGCAATGCTTATCTAGGCAGAGTATTTCAAGGGAACTTCACATGGAAACATGTGCGGGGCGGGAAGGGGGGTGGGGAGGGGGAGCAGTGGTATAACCCTGTAGCGTCATGGGGAGGTGGTTATAGCCCTTCTGATAAAACCTTGAACAGTGTTTCCCTACACTTACACCAAATACCCCTCCCCCCACCAAAAGCATGCTAGACGTACCCTTATTAGAGAGGCAGGGTGAACATAAGAGTAACAACCGAAGTAGAGAACCTCACTGAAACCAGCTCTGTTCATCCCAGTGCATAAGGTCATGACTCTGTTTATTTCTATTAGGTACGTATAAATATTAGCCATTTACCATACTAGGAAAGTTGTGGTGTTACCATGAGAAAATATTCGCAATCTACACCCACTTTGCAAATTAAGTAACCCTCTCATGTAGCAATCAAATGGAATTTCATCCATTTTGCCTTGTGCGGAATAACCAATAAAAAGCATTGTTTAATTTTTTAAACCTTGGATTTTTGCTTCATACTTATCTTTGACCTACATTGTAATGTCTCTCGGGTGCAGCATCACATGCTAATGCCAGGCATACAAACACGAAGTTCACAGTAGGACTACATATGACTTACAGCTACGGAGTTTGCGAAACCTTTGCCCTTGCTTTGATATATTTTAATTAATATGATTTAAACATTCAGACTATTAACAAGGATGCATACATTACATTGAAATTGTCTTCGAATACCTATTTTTTATGTTCTGCACAAAAATCGCAGTGTTTTTGGCATATAACTATTATGTAGGTTTGAAGAACATTAAAGTTTCAGAAGCATATTATTAACAAACCAAAGCACGGTCCAGAATAAACTAAGAAAGTTGCATCAATGGCGTTCCATGTGCTACAAGTGTTCGAGGTCATTGCCGCAGCATTTACGGTTGCTTAGTACCATCAAGGGTATTCCACCTTCAGGCCACTCGCGAACGTCAGTCAGAAACATGGCTGTGCGAAATGGCAGGAGAATTGTTAGACATGAATGCAAAGGTGGCCAGCAAATTGTTGTTAATAAACAATTGAATGTAAGGGAATCCAGCTTAGCGATGCAATTGGACGTACAGAAGAGAAGCCCTGTTGTTACAAATGACAGGGCCTCAAATACAACTGCTAACGTTATTCATAACATTAGGCCTCAGACTGCCAGTGCCAGACGACAAGACGAAGTTATTTCAAGACAACGAACTAACGTGAGGCCTCAGTCATCAACGTCAAGAAACCGAAAGGTGGATGGAAAGAATTCCTTATGGGTCTTTTTTAGGAAGTCATTTTGATTTTAATCATTTCTCGGCTCAGTTGCAGAATACCCCGTAAGACAAAAGCTCCCGATGTAGTTTGCTACCCGTCGCACAAGTACATTTGAATGGATTTAAGAATGCTTTGGACAAGCACTTATTAAAGCATTGTAATCGGGACTGAGTGTTTGTGTCTTCAGTTTTTCCCCCTCTCCTATAGGGTTCTTGATGGGGACTTGAGTGTCCCTCCTGATCCCTTTTTTCAACTAATTAAACTAAACAAACTAGGTATAACCGAATTACCCTTCAGAAATTTCCTTTCACAAAATGGCTTAACTTAAATAAGAAAGAGAATCTGATTACGGTTGTAGTAATATCACAAACAAATTTTAGTATCAATCAGGTCCCATAGTAATAAATAAAACAATGTAATGATGGGTTGTACCTAAAAGGAATGGCAAAAATGGCTTTCTCTGTATTACTAGACTCCCGATAGCATATGACATAGCCAACCTCATTTAAGGGTATTGCGTCAAAGTTGCTGGGTATAACCCGCAGGAGCTGTGCTTGCCTCCCCCCCCCCCCTCCCTGCCAATATGCTGGATATTCTGCAATTACTCCCTCCTCTCAAGGAAGCACTGTAGCAGAATTGGATGGCAATCATTCTTTTCTTCAAATTAAGTAATATTTTTCTACTTCAAAATTGAGATGCATGTCAACTGTCAATGAATGTATAAAACTGTGTATGACTGACGCAGGACCAATTGTGACACACATGAAATTTCATAACTTGGAAAGTAAGCCAAACTTGAAGTGTGCTTGCAAGTCCCCCGAAGTTCTCTTCTTAAAAGTGAAGCCAAATGTTGATATTAATTTGCAAAGCACATGTTCTAATCATCACTATCATGTGACTTATTTTCTGTTAGCATACTGTATCTACTGAACATCTGTTAGACGATAATATTTGTTTGTATCCAATGTAAAGAATGAAAGAAATATCCCCATATTATATTTTCTAGAACATCATATTATACTTGTTATATTTTACATGAAAGCAAAGAATGAGCCTAATATTTTAATTCATTTAGGATCATCCAAGTGAATTCCAGATGCATCTCGCTTAATGTTTAGTAGGCTGCATCATAATTGGTCACGGTTTGCCCCCATTTTCAGTGAAGATACCATGAAAAAATGTACTTGTACATGTATGCATGTTGGTGACATATATTTCAAAGGCTAGATATATGTAGAAATTAGAGAAATTGATTTAACTTGAATTGATTTAAGGAGTAAACTTTGCCAATTTAAAGTCTTATGTGCATCATCATTGGACTCACCATGCTGCACCATATATTCATTGTTGTATATTGTTTACTTTGTATAAGCAGAACTAGATAATGTTGGAACACTGTTCAACCCAAGGTAAAAACAATAAAGTGAATAGTATTAGTAAAGTTAACCAAAACATTTTACTCTCAGTGTTAAACTTTTACATCACACATGTTTGTTTCAAGTTGATCTCCTATGGTACAAACTGTAACAATTTCAATTATCAATATTTTGTGAATGCCATGTAGGAATTGGATGCAAATTTCACCATGTTTATCTACATTAGAATATGTTCCTCTTTTAGATATAGTTTCCTCTAGACTATCCTTTCAAGAAGTAGAGACAAGGGAGGTGCAATATTTTATTTCTCTGAGTTCTGCGTCAGTCTTCGCAAGTTTCGCAACACACTGTGCACCTGACTTTCAGTGACACTAGTAAAGTTCGGGCTTAGACTATATTTATAAAATATTGATTTGTTTAATTTATTTTTTTCATGTACTTTTTACATAGGGGGAGTAAGTGTATAGAATACAGAGCTATTGTTTTTAATGTTTTAGAGTTCATTCTAAGTCATTGCAATGCATTTAAGGTCATTTAACCTTTCATGTTAAATAATAACATCTGTACATTTTTATTAACTGCGCTAAAATGTTTATGAAGGAACAAACTGTTAATAACCATTGTTTTTTTTTGTTTAATTTGTTTTATTTCACAGCAAATTCCAAGCCCCAAGTTACTTGAAAGTAGGAAAAGAATTTCAAAGAAAAAGAAATGTTCTGAAGTTAGAGACCGAAGAGAGGATTCCAGCAGTAATGACTTGGAAGGTATTTCAGGATCATCTCCATCAAAGTCACCCCGCTTGGACAATACACCTCACACAGCTTTTCTTCAATCAATATTACAGGCTAAGGTACAGTAGTATTCTGCTATTGACATTTCTGATGTTATTTTGGTTTTTGTGAAGTTGAAGTTGAACACTCTAGATTATTTTGCAATAAATTATAAAAGTGGAATGGATTGCAGTTGGGAAGTACATGAAATCCAGCTATTTTTTTAGGTGACGTAAAGAGTGTCATTGGACGTCCAGGGAGGTTTGTCAAGGGCACCAAGAGCTCCACAACTGTGTCTACTAAACCAAGAGATATAAAAGCTGAACTATGGCTGGCATAAATACTCTATTTGTAGAAATCCCAGGGGTCAAAGTTGATATTGGTAATTTTGGCTGTATTTTGTGATTATAATGTATCTGTCAGATCCGTTTTAAAAACACTTTCAACAAATGAGAAATTTATATGAACCTCCAAAACTTTCTTCTCAAATTTAGGACCAAGACATAATAGGGGTCAGTGATGCCAAAAGTAGTAAGGAAGAATTTCAGACGTCGACACATACACTTCATGACACTCCCTCAATTAATGACACTTTTACTGATGGAGGTTGTATAACCACACTCCATGAAAATAATGCTTCTCGTCTTATGGAGGCAACTTCCAATGTACATCCAAGTTATTCTGTTTGTGATGACGGTGTCGAGGAGATACCCTGGTCTGTGACAGAGCTGAAATCAGGTACAGGAGATAAGGAAGAGGATGTTGACGATGGACTTGAGCAAAGTCAAACCCGACGATCTTTCTTAGCTCTTTCAATAAAATATGGTAAGGGTCCCATTTTTACTGTTTTCGAAAAGATGGAATGGATGTCATAGCTACAGCAAAAATTATTGGGACATACCGTTGTAGTATTATTAAAAGTAGAGAAGTTTTGCCCATCTGTAAATATGTAAGGTTAATATATTACAACCGTTTTAGTGAGTGAAACATTTTCGGATAGGTACAACAGAATTGAAACATTTAGTCCTCAGTTGAATATACATGTAATGAAGTCTAGCTAAACATTTGACATGTGAATTTGTTTGTGAAGAGTAAAGTGATACTTTGGTTAACAGTTTAAATCACGTTGTGGTCGGCTGACATTATATTCCTATCACTTCAGAAAATAGTTTTGCGTTTCATTGTTAAAAAGAAAAAAAACAAAAGAAGAAAGTTTACACACCTATTATCCTATTAATTAATTATTATCGGATTGTAAGTACCATAGGTCCAGCTATATCACATTCATTTTGGAGTACATGTTAATAGTCAGTATGAAAATGAAAGACCAACGACCATCAAACCGTTCGTGAACATGCATAAGAAGCGGATTAATAGCTATAATAACATATTACTTGTAAATTTTTAAATGGCAAGTCACTTCTAAGCAATGTTTATGTTGTCCATTTCTTGGTAATAGAAGAGAAAAGTGATGAAAAAACTGATCTGGATGAAGATTCAGAAGATCCTTCCAGAAAGTTCCGAGAAGAGAGACAGAAACAGCTGAGAGAGGCAGCGAAGAGTCTCATGGAGGGAGCAGATGTTTACAAGGATGAAGATTATGACACAGATTTAGAGGAAGACTTCCCCAAAGGTATCAGGATCTGAAATTATTTGTTATTTATTTTGGTGGGTAGAAGAGTTGAAAGGTGGGGGAGGGGGATATTGCTGGACTAATTAGAGTTTCTGGGTTAATTGATTCCTCATTGCAGGTAAAAGGAATATATGTGATGGTGATGGCATATGTGCCTTTGTAAATATGTGACACCATTGACTTGTAGATGACGTAACTCAAAAAGTGCATGAAAAATTAATAGGTGCATTCATCTTAGTGATTTAAAGGACCACGTTGTGATTCATAGAGGTCAATGTTCATTTGAGGTCAACAGAATATCAAACAGAAGTATGAAAATCCTTTGAAGAGCAATAACTTTAAAAAACAAAGCTTGGATGACCTTCATACTTGCTATTTTGGATCCATGTTAATTGTAAAGTGTAAGAGAACTATTGTTTTAGCAATTTACACGTGGAATTTCTGAAAACCAAGTAAAGTAACTTCAAAAGGAAAGCTTTGATGGACATGAAATGTGATTTGTAGGTCCACCCAAACGAGCACAAGAACTGTACTTGGTTATAATCGTCAGGTCAGAATCACCTTGGTTTCATCAGATTGCTAATATTACTGTCTGAGGTGATCAAAACGTCATTTGTGTGCAGAGTTTTATTAACATTTAAAAACATGGCCTAGAATCGCTAAGCATTTGACTTCATAGTTTTGTTTTATAGTTAGAAGGCAAATAGTGTTACAAAGTGAAATCATCTTCTTAAACTGACAGTGTATAGTGTAACAGTTTATTACATTCTTTTATCTATTTTGATTTGAATTTTCAGAACCGGAACCTAGGTTAGATGAAGCTGGAGTAAGTGTTTACATTCAAGAGTGCAAGATGGAAGGTAAGTTATGCATATTTAGCTGTCCTTTAGTTTGATTATTGTGACTGACTCCAGCAGACCATCCCCCCCCCCCCCGGGTGGGGCACTGGTTTGAGGTTTGTCTAAGCAGCATTGATTTCTCCTTTTAGCATAGGAGATGGAGAGGGGAGGATAATAGGAGTATTTATGTCATCCCCAATCATTCTCCACTCCAAACCCCCTCCCCCTTCCTGCCCACCTCTCCTCTCCCCCCCAAAATGAAAATACAAGACAGTTACGAGATACATTCTGATCCATTCCATTTTCATGTTACGGACTAAACACAATTTGTTTTCTTTTTCCTTGTTCCCTTTTTTTTTGTGCAAATGTAGGTGTTGATCCCTCACCTTACGTGAAGAATCATCTAAAGGGAACCACTTTTGTTATGCGCCACCGATACTTAGGAATGAGGGCATTCTTACCTTTTGCAAGAGCCATGCAGGTTAATGTTAATCACTATTTTACCTTACATTCAAATTCATGGTAAGAATTAAAGGTCATGACCATGTAAGCAGGTGTAAAGAAGGAGGCCATAAGAGGACTGATAGCTCAAGTAAGATACTAACAGAGACCATAACCAGACTATAAATGGATGTTTAGCCAACAGTTCCCCTAAATGATTGAATTGGTGAATCTAACCCCCATTCACAACATTTTATTCACTTCACCATTTTATTTTTTCACAGAAAAACACAACTGTCGAATTTCTCAACTTGTCTGACAATAGAATTGACTCGCTGGGATCTTCAGCCGTTGCTGAAATGATGAGGGACAATTGTTACGTCACAAGGCTGGTAAGTAGTGAACTAAACTCCATCCCCTCCCTCCTCCTCCTCCTCCCCCATGCCCACCTTTCGTCTTGTTTTCACTTCTGTGTATATTTTTTTTATTGTTATAAGACATCGTTGGTTTGTAAATCGGCCAGGCAACCATGGCACCTTCTTTTAGTTTAGTTTTTTATGGCATCCCTCTTATTATCATGCTTTAACTTAGAAAAGAGAAGATTTTTTTTCTTGATTGACATTCATTTTATAGTAAAGTCTTTTAATTGGTGAATGAAACCAGAAGCAGACGGTACATTGCGAGTATTATTTGTGGACATGACAAAATTGGCCAATCAATAGTCATCAGCCAAATTGGCCTGTTGACCTCCTCGAAGATTATACACATTATGAGGTTCACAGCACTTAATATTATTAATCCGACGTCTGCCATTTTCAATCAGCTGGTTGGCAGAAAGACAGGACCATTTGGTTTGCGTTTAACAGGTAGATTGGCCAATTATGAAGCAATCATGCAACTGAAGTTTTCAGAATATGAATACGTCATGGTCCTTTGATCATGCAATGAGGGGTGGTAATGTTTTGGAGAGGGTCCAGTAACAGCCATCCATGTTTTGACATGGAATGACCTTACTATTAGACGACTTTTCATTACTTTAAAAGGAGACACCAACTCGACAGTCATCTTAAGCTTATAATTCAGAGATAATAAATGGCTGAAACATCCAGAGATCACAAAGATTATGGTTCTCGCTTAGACATGATACTTTTAGCAGTGATATCTTTCCTTATCGTTCCTTTAATAGTGTGTTCTCTTAGTGATGTACAGCATCCAATGTTAAAGTGGGTTTTGTGCTCTCTTTTGCTCCCAAATGTCAAGAGGAAATAGAATTTGTATACCTAGGGGTGATATCTACAAATCCTGTTATTCCTAGTATCAAGGGGGGGGGGGGCGGGGAGGGTGTGTTGTACTTAGTAACTTAGTACACTCACTGTGTCATTTGTGTTGTTTTGTTTATTATTTATGAATGGGGTCTTCTTTCTCAGGATATGTCTCATAACTTGATGGGCAGTCCAGGGACGTCTGCATTTGCTTCAATGTTGGAAACAAACTATACCCTCAAAAGGCTCTGCTTAAAAGGTGAGAAGGTTTAATATTCTTGTCAGAAAATTTGAAATGATTCACATAGTCCATAGTTTTATTCAGTGAAGAAAATAGATTTGTAGATGTCATTTCAGGGGTTTTTATATACAGCTTTAGAGTAGCATCGAGAAATTGATTGTCAATAAGAGAAGACAGTTAGGCTGGACCCCCAATGAGGCAATAAGTTTAAAGTGTGCAAAGTCTTTTCTTTAAAACTTTTAAGGGGGACATAATGGCAAACTAAGTGCATATTGCATCAGTTTTGTCAGCTATGCAGCTGTTAGGCTCAATATTTCATGCCTAGTAGTTTAAATGGTAACTAGGCAGATATTTAGGCCTAGTTTTGTTTTCTCAATGGGTGCATGACAGAATCACTCCATCATTAAGATTTGAGTCGAGTCATTTCCAATAAATTATTTCGTAAGTGAGATGTTTCAGTGACTTGAGTCAGTTCATTATTAAACAAAAGTTGGCAAACCTTTTTCTACTTAATTTTTTTTTTAGTCATGTTACTTTTAATATTATGCGATTTATGACTTGTAGCACCATTCGGTGCCATGAAGACTGATGTCCAGTTTCTTTCGTTGAGTTCAACAAGTTGAAATTAAAACAACCTGACAAGAAAATCACAGGAATTGTTCTTCAACACTGGGTAATTTTCTTGTTATTGCGAAATGAACCAAAAAATCTCTGCGAAATGTTGAATCTTTGCCTCTTCTGATGGTATTTTTGATTAAGAAGCCATCATTCACGAACCTTCATTCTTATAGCCAATCATTTAACTGACAAAGATGCTCAGCTGCTAGCTGAGGGCTTGAAGAATAATGTGACCCTCACTGACCTTGACCTCAGCTCTAATGACTTTGGTGAAGCTGCAGGAATTCACCTTGGCAAAGGACTGGTGAGGGGCTACACATAGCAGGTGCTTGTAGTGTATTGGAGTGCTTCCTCTCCTTGAGCAAATTATTATACTAACTATTAAAATTCCTTCACCTCAGCAAAGGACTGGTGAGGGGCTACACATAGCAGGTGCTTGTAGTGCATTGGAGTGCTTCCTCTCCCTTGAGCAAATTATTATACTAACTATCAAAAATTCCTTCCTTCCTTCCCACCCACCCACCCACCCACCTCACCCCCCCCTCCTCCCCCCTCCCCCCCCCGCCTTCAGTAGTACTAGACCCTGACTCATAGTCGCTCAATACAGTATAAGCAGAGCAATCCGATTATGCTAACTGTAGTGTTCAGTCATGGTGAGAATTTTGTTCCGCACGAAAAATCGAGCTAAAAGATCAATTTCGCACCACTAAATAGAGGGAAAGACAATCATGTTTGGGGGTGTGTGTTGACTGGAAGATGGAAGGAGAGTGATGAAAAGGATCAGATCTTGGTCTGAAGATCCTATGGGATTAACAAGTGAAATTTTTGGATAATAATCTGCAATGGTACAGTGTATATCTGCACCTCCTTTTTTCCAGTATCACAGCCTGAGATGAAGTAATGCCCAGTCAAAAAATGTCAAACCTGGCTACGACCTTGCTTTTTAAAGCTCTCACCCTGTATTAACAAGAGAAAATTTTGGACTGCCGTCCCTCGAAGCAATTTGTTAAAGATGTCCCTGTTGGCACGTCATTATGATCATTAATGATCACAACATTAGTCCTTAATGATCATTAATTATCATTTCATTATGTGATCAAAAACGGCCGGCAAAAATGAGAAAACAGCCAAGCAAAATAGACAATATGATTAGCTGACTAACAATACCAAAGCTTTTGTTGCATAAAGTTGTGTTAATTTGTTTAATTTCATTTGCAAACAATTTTCCTTTTTGTTCTCTTATTTACTTCATGTTCCAAAGATTTATATAAACATCATCGATATAAAGTTTTTTCAACTCTAAACTCAACTGAAATTGTTATTTGTTCTATGCAGTATCTGCTTGATAGTGTAAACACCTCTCTATCTTCCCTATTATACTAAAACCAACTTTTATGCTGTTAAATCGCTTTAGATTTTTACTAACCAAACATGTTTTCCCTTTTCTGGTGATTCTCTCATATTCATCTTATCACATTCTTCTAAGTTTGTACTTTGTATGTTTAAACAGAGTTAACCAAAGGACTAATGAAAAATGTGAATCCTGGTAGTAGTAGCAATAATAACAACTATTCTATCAAAAAGACATTCAGTTGTCATGGAAATGTCCGACTGTAGTCAGAGGTAATAGTGATTTCAGTCTTAAAGGAAGAATTGAAAACGGAGTAGAAATAACCAATTTAGCAAAAAATGATAGCTTTAATCGAGAGAGAATGTTAAATCTGGATGGAGTTGGGGTTGTGATGAGGGCAGGTAGTGAAATTTACTTCAGAAGAAAGAAAATTAATACCTTTAAAAGCCATCCCCCCCCCCCTCTCCTTTCATAGAATTGAGACTAGTTTGGTTAACCACTACCCTCAGTGTATCTGATTTGACTTTCAACCCCTGTTTAGATAAGTGTAATTATTACGGGGTACATTTATGCTCACTAAATATTTTCAACCAACATGAAGCTTCTTTTTCCTTATTAACAGGCCTCGAATGATGGTTTGGTCTATCTTGATCTAGGATGGAATGCTATTCGTGCCAAGGGTGTTCTTGAACTTGCCAATGCTCTCAAGGTCTGTATATTGAAAGTCATAATAATATTAAGAACGGCCTGGAGAGCAATCAGTTCTGTAAAGATATACCACCCACTGATATAGTTACCAATGCCGATGAATCTGGGCGTGTGAGACACAATGAACTGTTCTTGTAAGCGGGCTAAGTCCAGTCCCAACATGTGATTATGGCTACACATAAACATTGTGACGTTGTGTCCAGCGACGTAGCCAGGAATTTGAAAGGGAGGGAGCACTTTTTGCGATTGATATGGATTTTCAAAGTTGTAGGCACGACTATCTGAGCGGAGCGCCAAAAAACGGCCCTTCCTGAATGTTCATTCTGGTTCCCTGGCCTCTTGCTAACTTGAGACACCTCATTCAATATCACTTTTAAACCCCAAAAACCAACAAGTTAAAATAGTACGTAATTCAATAATACATAATGTATTAAAATTAGCAAGGTACACAAGGGTGGCGGAAGCACTTTTAATCTGGGGGGGGGGGCACCGACGTCAAAGGGCACTTTGCAGAAATTCGATTGGACTGATGCAGCCTGATATTTAGTACCCTTTATAAATCTTATTGTATTATCTTATTTGCGTATACACATCACTCCATCAACGCCCCCCCCCCTTTTAGTAGTCTTACTTTTCAACTTCTGATACTTGTAGATACAAAGATAGGCCAGAAATGTCTTTGATACAACCATAGCCAGTAATTTTCTTTGATACAACTGTAGCTAGTAAATGTTTATCGAAAAGGCCGTTTTGGAACTTGGAACGCCGATCGCGACAACAACAGGCAACAAAGTGCTACAGCTCTATACATATAAAGTCTGTTAATTAACGATATGATTATTTGACTGTGGAATGTTCTCAACTGAAATTTTATCTGCGTAAACGGGTTCTTAAGTAGATGTTAAAAAACTGACAAGATCGTATCCTAGTCTTTTTCGGCGGGTATAGTATTGAATGAAACGGCACGCGATATGAATGACAGCCTAGATGACAGAAGAATAGGTCACCTAATTTAGCCATAATCTTGCTACGTTCATTTCAATAGTTTTTCCTGTCTAGACTCTTAAACTCGTCCAGCAAGCTTATGGATTTGAATTATGGGTGTTTTAATAAAAAAGATAACTTGGCCAAAAAAAGTGTAGGCCCGGGCCTACAGTGCTACATACTGGCTACGCCTCTGATAGTTCTAAATTAGGATTAGATCTCTTACTGAAATATCGCTGACCTAATAAGGTGATCAAGAGTACAAGTTTTATGTAGAAAAAGGGCACATTTTTAACCTGAGGAAAAGTGGGGGGGGGCACTTGCCCCCTGTGCCCCCCGGTTCCGCCGCCCTTGAAGGTACATGTACAGAGTAGTCTTACTTTTCAACTTCTGATACTTGTAGATACAAAGATAGTCCAGAAGTGTCTTTGATACAACTGTATAGCTAGTAAATGTTTAAGTTAGCCTAATAAGAGAAGGCGAGAGCTATCCGACGATTGCCATCTGATGCAAATTTCTCAAGGGTTTTCTCAACTGAAATATTATCTGCGTAAACGGGTTCTTAACTACATGTTAAAAAACTGACAAGATCGGATCCTATAGTCTTTTTCGGCGGGTAGAGTGTTGAATGACACTATCGTGCTACATACTGGTTACGCCCTGATCATATGATATCATTATCAGCAGATTTTGTTTCCTGTTTAAATTCTTTTACATGTTCTTTTACATAATATATCAGAAAGACAAACATAGTGCTCTTTTACAAGTTTTCCAGTAGGATGATTCTTGTTTATTGTCCAATGTCTGGACTGTAATACATTTGAAGAACTTAACTGATGGACAATATAAACTTTCATATTTTGTAATACAGCCAGATATGCAGTGGCCTAAAAACAAATATCGTTATCGCAGTGTATTAGCAGTGTAATAATTATTTATAGGAAGTGCGTATCACGTACGATTGCTAGCTTAGCTTCATAACATGCTGTTCGTGCAACAACTTGACGACTCATTGAACGAACGTTGTCGACGTTGTTGTGCATACAGTTCGTGACATTCCATAGAGTGCGGTTAGGTAGGCAATATGTATTTTATTACGCAGTGGCCAACTGTAGGCTTGTAATTGGCTATAAGCTAAATTTAGCTAATTGCATCTGCCAAACTAAGTAAGTAGTTGAATCAGTAGGCGTGAATGTTACTACGATTACAATCGAGTTAACGGAGCTGACGAGTATTCAATATCAAAAGAGCACTGACAAAATACCATGCTAAAAAAACGAGTTTAAAAAATAAAAAAATCAACACTGAAAGGGGGGGAGCTGTCGCTCCCCCTGCTCCCCCCCCTGGCTACATCCCTGGTTGTGTCCCCGATGTGGCACAAACAGCTACACACAATGATACTGTTCTTGTAAGAGGGCTAAGTCCAGTCCCAACATATGAAATGTCTAAACATCAACACTGTGATGTTGTGTCCCCAATATGGCACAAACACATATACACAATGATACTGTTCTTTTAAGAGGGCTAGGTCCAATCCCAACATGTGACTTGTCTACACATAAAACACTGTGATGTTGTGTGCCCAATGTGGCACAAACACATACACACAATGATTGCACTTTTGTCACAGTATAGAGGGTAACTGTCACCGTTCAATAGTAAGTACTCTTTACAGCAGGTATACGCTGCTGCTGGTTGCTTGTTAAAATCATGTTGGAACTAGATTTGAAACTATTTTACTACAAGCTCTCAAATGAAATTGTTATACTTTTGCCAACCAGAGACAAAAGAAAGATTTCAAACATTGGGAACTTCACTAACCCACTAAAGTCTTGGATTTTTACACAATACACAAAGATGGTTCGGTGAATAAACACAAGATGGTTTTCCGATAGGTCGTTCTTCTTCAAGTCACTTGTTAAAAGTCATTAAAGCATAAACCTACCTGAGTCAAAATCTATTTATTAATAATTATCATTAGTTTTGAAAGATTACTGGGGGGTGGGGAGAGGTTGGGTTCCTTGTCAATGTCTACATCTCACCCCTTCCTCTGGAAACCCCCTTGTGACATGTAATTCATCCACTCAGTCATAGCATCGGTAACAATATATATAATAAAATTTCCATTGACAAGAAGTGAACTTTTATTAACTTTTAAATGTGGTTGTTACATTTTTTGCTTTCCTGCAAATTTCAGTTAATTTTCCATTCTGATTCGTTAGGTCAACAGTTCTTTAGAGGTGTTAGATTTATCAAGAAATGGTATTAATCTACCTGGTTGCCAAGCTATGCTGAGAGCTTTGAAACTAAATCAGGGCTTAAAGGTACTGGATTTGAGGTAAGTACATATTTACATTGTTTTCTATTATGTGGTTGGATTATGAATAATTAAGTATATCTATCCTATCCTTCTCCTAATGACTGCTAGGAGAGGGATGAGAACTGCATCACTGAGATCTATCAAAGCTGGGAATGATATAAAAGATAAATAACTATGCCAGTCCAGATATTTACCAAATCAAAGAATCGCAGTCACCACGGCAAAAGTTTGGAAAAAATCTATCAATAAATTTGTATTTAACAATGTCGGTATAAGTTACCAGTCCTTGGGTCCATATCACACTATAAATGATATTAAGTTTCAAGTCCATGGTCGTCTGATTGGTAAATTTGGGGCAGTTTATCACCTATCAGTCAAAATTTGTTAGTACAGAACCTCTAGTGGTCTTACACCTTTTGTAAAACAGGGGGCGCATACAGATCCTGAAGTAAAAGTTGACAACTAGTTGCTTTATTTTGTGTTGTGTGAATGATGTGTTATTTAAATTTGTCGACTTCTGTCACGAAGCTGGTTCCACTATAATGTGAGTATGTATATGTTTTATTCCACTGCAGTCATAATCATATAACATCTGAAGGGGCTAGGAAGATTTCCCTTGGTCTGAAGAAAAATTCATCACTTGAGGGATTGTTGGTAAGATTTCAGGATCTAACTAAAGAAAACTTGAGTAGACCCAAGATAGAATGTTGTTGGTATTTCATTTTGAACTTGTATTATCTTTGCATGAGGTTTTAAACATCTGTTGTTTCTGTTACATCAATTAATAGCAGAAGCTGGTAACTTATTGATGCACATGGCAGTATTTGAATATAACATAAAACACATCTGGCTGCCTTAAGAATTCTCAGGATATATCAGTGGTTATTAGGGGGCTATCCTAACTGAAAAATATGTGCATGATTTTATATTTAATCAGCTGTTAGGTCAAACTTGCAAAAGGCCACAGTGGCTTTCAATTAAAAGGAAAACAGACAACAGAGATAGCAGTTTTTATAGTTTCCTGGTTTAAATCGTTGGTAATAGTGTAAACCAACATAGAGCAGCTTTGGTAGGTCGGTGGTATATGTTGCCCCATCAGAGACTGCTTGTCTAACACAGCTGTGATTATATCCCCGGTTGTCTGTGTGTGCTTCTGGAGTATTGATTCATGTAGTCCTAACATTTTCTATACATCTGAGTTATCTCTGAGTGCACACACTACATGGGTTAATGTCACAGCTCAATAACAATGTGGGAAGCTGTGGGTTTTTAATTGATGTGGTGAGGGGGGGAGGGGGGAGCAGGTTGGTTAGGGGTAGAGTTTGTGAGGGTAGGTAGGGGTCTTGTAGTCTGAATACGTATTATTTAAGAAGTTTTGTTTTGCTATGTTTACTATCTCTTTAATTCCTATGTTCATTGTTTGTTTTATATATTTCTGATTTGACTTTGTTCAGTTTTTAAGGAGTGAAACTCTTCGACAATTCCCTCTAGGCGTTTTAGTTTTACTTCTCTACTTTCATTGATGTTCATAGTACTTTTGTTATTTTGTGCAACTTGTACTATTTAATGTTGTAGATAAACAAATAATAGAAATGAAAAGGGAGACGATGTAACACCACCTGATGCTTAATCCTTAAAGCTCACATTGATGTCTTCTAACTCCTTTTTGAAGCTCAGTGGTAATCGGATTGGAGACGTTGGAATCTTGGCTTTGTTGAAGGCTATCGGGACTGGTAAAACTGGCATCAGACTGCTGGGACTTCAGGTATTTATGCACCATGTCATGTGGGGTTAAAGGTTGTTTGTATACTATACCTCCAAACTTTAAGCACACTAAAAATGACTAAACATTTCTGAAACTATTTAACCCAAGGTTCTACCTCTATGGATTATTTTGAAATACTGAGTTGACGTATCGCCTAATTATCAAGCGAATAAAAATATACTGAAAGTTACAGTAGAAGTCTTTGATTTTTGAAGCCCGGTTTTGATCTGTCCACTGATTGAGCCATATCTTCCCCCTCACAACCCTACATTTTACCTGTGGTCAAAGTTTGTTCTTAAAAGTCAACAACTTTATAGTAACCTTCTTTTAAGTTTTCTTCTCTTGCATCCCTAAGCAACAAATATAAGAGTATGATTGATGTAAAAGATTTGAGATGGATGTGTTGATGTTTATTCACAGTTGATGTAGTCATCTTTATTGTTGACTTAGGAAACGTTGTCTTTGTCTGGGTCCAGAGACAAATTTGAGTTGAAGTGGTATTAGATATTCATGTCACCATAATTAATGAAGGAAGCTCGGGAGGGTGGGGTTGGGGGGGCCGTGGCAGAGGGGGGCATCTCCATCAACTCAGTAATTACTTGAATAAGGTATTATGAGAGAATGAACACAGAACCATGCCATGTAACATGCAGTAAAAACCTGTTTTATTATACTTAATTCCAAATAAAATAATGGCTGGGTATTGTCATGTGGTTATTGCTTGTTATTTTTTCAGAGTAGCTCTTTAAAGTGCAGACTACTGTTTTGTTTGTTAGTTTGGTTCTTTTTGAACATCACAAAGTATTAAGCTGTTAAACTACAAAATTGTGTGCAACAAAAATAATCAAGACACGGTGTAACGCAGACATTGATAGTGAAACCGGGTAGAAATTATTCGGACAGATTCGTGTTTGTCGATGGTAATCACTGAATGGTGGTAGTAGAGTTGTAACGAGCTATTTGTAATGTATATTTTGTATGGTTTTTACTCTTTTGTGTAGGATATCCCAATGCCAGAAGCTGTACATAATAAGTGCACTGAAATACAGGCTAAGTTTGACGTGTGCATACTACGACTTGACGTAGATGGACGGAGAAAATTCATGGTAAAAAAACTGTCTCTATTAAACATGATTGAAATAAGATTGTATGTCATGAAACAAGTAGAAACACTGCAGTTAATGACAATCAAAAAACATCAGGCCTGATTCTTATATGCAAATTAGCAGTTGATGTATATTTTAAGTAGAAAGAGACATTGTTTAGATATTCACAAAAAAAAAAAATTCTGTAATGCTTATGTAGAACAGAAACAGAACCATGTTGATTCAAGTATGCTTGTGGGTTTAAAACTGTAAGCTTCCAACACGACCAATTGTTTGCGATGTTATGCAATACTTGAACCATAATTGATAATACTTAATTACTTAAATACTTAATAATACTTATAATAATAATAATACTTAATAATAATAATACTTAAAATACTTAATTGATACAATAATTGATAAATATGAATGTAAGAGCCGACTTCCGTCAGCTTGCGGCTTTGGTAAGCCAATGAGGCTTCTTTGAGTTCCTGCTTGCAGGAGGATCTAAGATACATACATACATACATACATACTTGGCTGTGTAGAACTACGTGCCAAATAGCTTGGTAAATCTTTGTTATTTAAGGATTCTCTGTTGATTCAGACATCATGCTTCCTCATTACCGACTCTGCTTCTTAGCTCAGAATGTTATTTTCAAACATCCCCTCCCCCAGCCCCTCCTCTTTCTCTGTCTCTCCTCTTGTCAGATCTGTTGAATTAAAAGCTTCTTTTTCTTGCCCACAGCCACCTAGTCATGTGACTGCTATGGTGGATCAATTCATAGCAGAGAATGCTGCCCGTTTCTTGTCGTCGTTACTTCACCTCGATGAACAGAAGAAGAGGGCGCTCTCATCTGATGACATCATCAACATTCTAAGCCAATTAGGAATCGATATGAATCAGGTTGGGACCATAAAGTTATTATATGCATTACGCTGATGTTGTACTGGACTAGAAATAATATGAATTTAATAGTTATCAATTGAACTAAAAGCAGAGTAGAGTTGATTTTAATGAATGTTTATGTGCTCGTCGAGAAAGAAATGTCACAGCAGTGTAGTTCACAAGTAGGACTGTCAAAGTTTCATTTCTTTAGAACAGCATTGGTAGTAGTGACATGTAAAAAGCAACTTGGAAGATTTAAAAAAGTTTGGCTTTTTTACTTAATTTCGTTGAGATTTTGTTGTCATGTAACAATGAAAAGTTTGTCAATTTAAAAAAAAAAAATACTCACAAAGCTGCTTTGACATACCATACCTCTTTTCTAGTTTCATACCTCAAGAAATTGTTTTCCCTTTGCCTAAGATATAATATGTAATCGGCATGTCATGTCATGTCAATATAAGATTCAGGGTATCTGCTTTTAGGCTATAACAATTAAACTAATATTCCTTCTAATTGCACATTCCTCGGCCAGAGTTTCTTCCAAGGCTGTGCATGGAATGTATCAATGATCATTTTTGTAAACATTAAGTAGGTATTATGGAGTGTAAGCTGGATTTGCTAGAATATGCTAGAAGTAATATGCTAGAAGTAATGGGTCACAACGTTAATTCCTACTTCATCTCACCTCCTACAGGATGAACTGGAATCAGCACTACATCATGTCGGTGCACTCGATGAGGAAAACATTTCATATTTGTGAGTAATTTAAATTCTTCATGAAGGGTCATTTAAAGATATCTACTCATATAATATTACTGATTTGGAGACATCTGCTCTTGTCAAAACTGTTCATTTTGAGACATGTACTCATTAAGGACTCATCCACTTGTTATGTCTGCTTGCTTGCAGACATTTACCTTCCCATTTCCCTTTCTGACCTCCCTTTACCTACCCTTCCTCCTTCCTTTACCTTCCCTCCCCCCCCCTTCCTGTCTTCCTCTTATCTCACTTCCCCTTTCCTCCCTCCTCTATCCATCCTCTTCCTTTCTCCCAATGGATTGCAGAATTAGCATATGATTATCTCTGCTTGATGAGAAGTTAATCAACATTGTGATGTATAATTATCAAGGAGTTTGGTGAATGGTTGCATTCTGATCAAATTAAGGTAAATTTCTCTGACTTTTGATAATCCTATTGTTCTTTTCCAACAGACAATTACTTGATGGATTAGCAGTACTGCAGGGCAAGGCTATGAGATGAGCCGCTAATCCACAGCTCTCTAGAGATGAAACATTCATGTATCTCTTGTATAAGGTGCAAGACAGACCAAAGATTCACAATCTATCTTTCACCTTTTCTTTATATCATCAACCTTGCAGCATCATTTTTCATCTAGATATTGGATTGTTCAAGTTGAGCCTGCTTAATATCTGGTTAAATACTTGAAAGTTGGAGTATCCAAAACTGAGCGGAAAAAGATACTTTAAACGTTAATTCAGTTCAACGAATATTCACCTGGATCAACGGTGATATAGCCTCAAATATTACTTGAGTAAAGACACCACTGACCATATTGGAGCAAACATTCCAAAAGACGACTTTTTATTTATATAGCTATTGTTTGTATAATAGAGCCTACTGTAAAGTATAGTCATTGTCTGATGCACACAATCATGTATTGCAAAAGTTAATATTAACATTTTATTTATTGATATCATCATTTCAAGTTTTATTCTGACTTTGAAGATCAGAGATAATCTACTTAGGAGACATACCATCAGGACTGGACTGGTTCAGATATTTTTAAGCAAAATGTTTTCTTAATTCACCAAGTCTTTCACTGGCAAAAACAATCAGAAAAGATCTAAGTTAAAGCACAGCGAGGATTAAACTTAATGAATTCAGATGATTGCCCAATCAATTAACATCAGTTCATGCATGTGTAATCAACTGTTGTAAATATCTGACCAAAGAACAAAAGAATACAAAAAAGGAAGTAAAACAAAAGAGTTCATTGTAATCTTTCCTTGTTCCTCTGCAAGAAGCATTGATCATAACATCAAGATGTGTATGGAATATAATTAAACATATACATATACATGTCCTTATGTAAAACCATTGTTATCACAAAATATTATTACATGCTTATTTAAACATAAAGACCTCCTGGGTAAGAAAAAAATAGGGGGGAAGGGAAAGGTTAAGAAAAATGGAAAAAAATAAGTAATAAATGAGGAGCCAAAGCAAAGTGAAAGAGATCATATTTATATAACATGATCATACTTTACACACATACACATTTTACATACAGTTAATGAAACCATCATAAACATAGCAAATTAAATAGTTTGGGGGGTATAGTTTATAGGTAGAAGTACGAGTTACTTGTTATACAAGACTTTTATAAGCGTGCTAAAGGCTGAATTACTAGTTATCCCACTGGGTAGGAATCTTACTCATGTTTATAGGTTAGGAAAAATTTGCAGTGCTTCTCTGTACCGTTGTTGCACTCTTCAAATAGTTCAAACAAAAATACTTAAAGTAAATATGCTTACAATTAGGGAAAGAAAAGAAGAAGGAACCCTTAAAACAAGCAGAGGTGGAAGAGCAAAAAGAGAAATGAAACAAAATGAAATGAAGAAAAAAGCAAAACATTCCGAAAGCAATGTAAATGTACAAAATTCACCAGTATTGCACCACAGGCTTTTCTAAGAGATACAAAAAATCCAACTCTCTACAAATAATTTGTATACATTGCATCAGATAGTTTACAGCTGATTTCCAACCCACAAAGAGATACTTTCAACCACCTGTTAATGTGGCTCAGTTCATAACAAACTAATTTTTGCCTTAAATTTTTTATTATCCCGATTATATTTTGTTACCTTATTACGTGTTACTTAATACAGAGGTTACATTAGATGTCCCAGGATTGCCCCCATTTTCAAGAAGACTTGACCGTTAGGTCTAATGGTCACTCATTCATGAAAGAGATACTCTTTGAAATGGCACCCAATTATACAAACTCCTTGCTTGCAAATATCCATAGAAAAATACTTGGGAAGGATATATAAGTTCATTCCTTACTCTGATACTTAGTTGTGTATGTGTTAAGATTGTTGAATCCATTAGCAGCAAAGACCTTCAAAGACAGTTTCATATTTTCCATACACAGTTTTCATTTTCAGTTAACTAGGTCTTTTGTCAGTGGTCATGAAAGGGCAAACACCATACAGGTTAAATATGGCCCTTGTTGATATTGTTGAAGTACCAACACCTGGAATTAAATGCCGGTAATTCTTAATAAGCTTTTCTTGAGACTGTACAGTGTTACTCAAACACTGCCATAAAACTCAAGACAAGCGATTCATCTTGAAACCCTTGTTGTTGTTGTTAGATGTGAACGATGACCTAAATCAACCTAATGTCACATGAAAAGCCTAGTTGAAGTGACAAAACATGAAATCAATCAAAGTCTTAATCCAACATTTCCAAATGAAACCATTCACAATCTAAACATTGGTAACATTATTACAACACCACTGTGAGGCTTTACAAAACTACACTATATAGACTTTGCATACCCCACTACAAATCCATATTCGTGTCAAAACAACTAAACTTCCTGAAGAATTCTGACAAAAACTATATGTAAATATTTCAGACAAACATGTTCCTTCCCCCAAAAAATCATAACTTTTTAAGTTCATGTGTTGTGTTGCAGAATCATTAATGCAATGAAAACATATTTTAATCTACTTTAATTGTTTCTACGATATCATAACTGAACATTACTCTAGCAGCTATTTATAACTTTACTTGAACTACTCTTGAAAAAAATAATTTTAGAAATATATCAAAGCTAACATTATTGACTTGGTCATATAAGCTTGCATGTCTTTCATGTGTAATAAAAAAAATAAGGGGGGCAACTTCCAAACTAGTGGCTTAACTAACAAATATGGTCTTCAGTGAGAATAAACTGTTTAATGTAAACAGAGTTCATAAACATAATGTAACATTCTGATAAGAAGATTCACAAGGCAAGTGTTTTTATAGCTGAACCATCTTAACCCTGTTAATCCACCTGTCCGATTCACTTAATGGGAGAGTGCCGATAACTCGCTTACAAACTAGAAATCATCAATGCTGCCATCTTTACAAGTTATACATGAACATGGTTATCATTTTTAAGCAACCTACGGAAAAAAGTAATATTTTTTTCTAAGCTGAATTCTAATCAAGATTACACCACCAAATCTTTTCTCTGCTCTCAAGAAACTCTAGTTATTAGGAAGATCTTTCATTTGAGGAAAATGCTGACAACTTTTTCAACTTTTCAGCGAATCAAACAGAATAAGCAATCCAAACTCTTCAGTGAAAGTGTCTCTACATTTGAGAGAGGACAGAGATGTCCGTAGTTATTTCATCTTCATCTAGATGAATTGCTTTAAAGAATTCCCTGATTTGATCTGTTCCATACAAGACAAGACACAGGCAAACTTTCCCCATTTTTAATGTCCTCATAATGGGCCGACTTTCATAACATCACACACACATTGGACAATCACTAATTACTTCTTGCACACATAATGTCTTATCCACCAATGGTTTAGCTCCAAACTTGAGATGTCCTCCTCTCAAATCACCAAAGATGAGTTTCTCTAATTTCACCGATAACTTGCCCAGCTTGCTGCAAAGCCTGAGGAGCGAAAAAACAAGAGAAACCGAGATTGACCAAATGTAACACACATTGTGTAACAATAGTTCTTCAACCTGATTTTGCCTTGGTGAACTCTTGCCCCTCCCCCACCCTCTCCCCTTCCCTCTCCCCTTCCCCACACCCAGCTTCCTTCTTCCTATTAAGTAGATTTGCATTGTAGTTTTATCAGTCATGATTGTCAATGACACTGCCAGCGAACCTCTTAACACAGTTGTTAGAATTGTGTGCCCCTTTGTGATGGATGGTGACATATTAACACATTCTGCCCAACAACGGGGTCAACCTTCAAAAGCAATTGGAGGGCATTGAAAATTTGTTATAATTTGAGATGTGTGGGTAGGGGAGGGTTAAAAAATCTTTTCTTACCCCTAACATCTCCTGGGCATCTTTCCTCCTCTGTGCAATGTTTTCAGACTCATTCAGCAGTGTATTTATTTCGTCCTGCTTGTAGAGACGACCGACCAGGTAGCTCTGTAGGTTATCCTGGACATGATTGACGAGAAAATGCATGATGGCTTTGGGGACGCTGTCCTGTATGTTCTTTCGCACGATCAAAAAGTAACTGTAGATTAATTTCTCTGTTGAAAGAAGAAGACATCAAATACATGATTGCTTTGGGGACGCTGTCCTGTATATTCTTGTGTACAGATCAGAAAGTAACTGTTGATTAATTTCTCTGTTGAAAGAATAAGATATTCAAAGAGGGTCGTACTCCCAGAGACCAGAGTGAAGGAGAAAGTCAGAATGTGACATATGCTATATTACATCAGAGCCATTCTTTCGAAGAAAAATAGGGGGGGGGTGTAGGAGGGTACTGCTTCCAAATATTGGGTTTATAGGACAAAAATACTGGCTCAGTTGAAAAAAGGGGAATCAAATTGGATGAAAATAACCATCAAGAATTTGAAAGTGACAACAAAGGCAGCCCTTATTTCTTTGTATGTACTAACCCATCAATAGCACATTTGAGGGTCATTTTAATGTCTGTGACATAGTATAGAAGAATTTTATGGAAAATGCAATTGGTCACCAACCGACATGTTCACCTGATGAAAATACTTAGACAGAATAAAGTCAAAAGTAGAGAGAGACAAATCAGTAAATAGTTAAAAGCAATTGACTAGCGAGCAGCAAGATCTAATAATTTACCACGAATGTACCATAAAATATATAAAAAAAACACAGGACATTAAACAAGTAGTGAAATAGCTGAACATAACAGGGTATACAGAGGTACTACCAACTGGGACAGGTGAGTGGGGCAAAGGACAAACAAAATCTCAGTAGATCCAAAGACTGGCTGTTCTCAGAAAGCCGTAAAGATGTGTCTTCGTCTGTTCAATGCTTTGAACATAATCTAGTGTGCAACTGTTCTCTGGAAACAATACCTGTCCAAATGTCAAAGGTCATTTGAACTTATTTTTTTGACCTAAACATGCAACTGTTCTCTGGAAACAACCCAATGTCAAAGGTCATTTAACATATTTCTTTGACCTAACCATGCAACTGTTCTCTGAACACAACACCTATCCAAATGTCAGGGAACATTCGAACTTATTTCTTTTGACCTAACTATGATGTATCAAAACTGCCTTTTGAATTGGATTAAAATGTGGCATGTCTCTTACCAAGCCCATATAATATTTATATATAAGTACAAGCCCATCAGTCCAACTTGCATGGTTACATACAACCATTTGTATGCTTCAAAATTATTGGGTTAATTTGCCGTTTAATCAGATGCAAAAGTAGTTTTATTACTTGCTTAATGCATGGCTTTAATTTAAATAGTTTTCTAACTTTATCATTCTTAATGCTAACTTTGGTGAACTAAGGTAATTGGATTATGACTATTTTTATTTCTTCTTTTTGTCCCCATTGATATCATCTTTTCATATGTCAGTGTACATTTTCTTGATGTGTGTATATAGTTTTATCCTGAGAATTATTCAGAGCGCGTAGGGGAAAACGATTTGATAAGTGTTGCACTTCTGTTTTCTTCTGCCCATGCAATAAAAGGTACAATATTAGATAACAGTAGCATGTAAACATCACCTGTATATGTACACACTGAGTCTCTGTTCTATTAAAATCCTGTCAAATGTTTTTCCTTGCTGGAAATGAATGAATGAACGAAGGAATGAATGAATGAATGTATTCAAGTAAAACTCTTGTAAAAGGATCAAGAAATGGTGATTGTGACCCATATCAAATCAAACTACAGATTAAACTGCAAGATGGCAATTTACTTACTAACGACATCAACATCTCTCTGTTCCCTTGGAGAAAGTTTACGGGCAACTGGGAGGTCCGGCTGCAAACAGAGGAAAGCAAAAAATGTTATGAAAGAATTACATGGGTGACTTTTCAGTCAAGTTTTACCTAATCTTAGATGTGAAGTCATCAGAATTTTAAACCCAATGTTGTCGTTTGGGAATTATAAAAATATTTTAAAAAATATTAAAAAAATGCCAAGTCCTTTATTATCTCTCTCTGCTTGCTCCTTCACTTTTCATTCAACTTATAAATGCTAGCACATTTTAAGAAACTTTCATCACCTAAGACAATTCTCTTTCAAAGTATAATATTGCTGAGAAATTTTATCCTGTATAACCTTAAAAGATATGACACCAGGGCAAATTTTAAACGACTGAGACAACAAAATATATTCAGACAACCAAAATCAGCTTTGGAGTTGTTTACATTAAATTCAGATTGCATTGCAACTAAATACTATACTGTTCTATCCACCAAACCTACACAACTCTCCTACAGTGTTTATATTGCTGTTCTATTCATCAAAACTACACATCTCTCCTACAGTATACATATTGGTCATTCTTTGTTTATTTTGCTACATGTTTTCAGACAACCAAATCTTCTGTTCCAACAACCAAAAACTAAGACGTTGTCGGAGGGTAAAGCAGGTAACAAAAATCTTGAAAAGTTTGACCTGGCCACCATTGGCTCTTTAAACAAGCTAAGACTCGGGACAAAACAATTCCTGTTTGATCCATTCTGGGAGACAAAAGATCAGCGATATTGAAAACAAAAAAGACAAAGCTTACCACGCCTGGTAGCAGATTAATACCCTGAGCCTCACGTCTCTCTACCTTGGGACTGCCAGGGACTGGAGGCGTTTGACCACCGATACTCTCAGCACTGACTGAACGGGGAGTTGCATTGGGTGGGTTAGTCCTGCCACCTTTGAGCAAACCGGGCATCCAGGAATCTTTTAAGTTGACAGGGTCTGTTGAGTTCTGTAAAGAAGCCTGAGTACAGACAGGGAAGGAATTGTCGAAAACTTAAAAACTTCTAATCAGTGATAAACGATGAACAGAATAACTGGCGGAGTGAGGTTGCCATTATATCCTATCATCTAGCCGTTGATGTGTTACTGATGCCTACTTCCTTAACAAGATACGACAATTATATATACCGACAACGGATAAAGATCTTTGAGAGAGGGACCAACAATTTCTTCATTAGAAAGATGGAACAGGAAATGGTAGGCTGCTACACTCTAACCCCTCCCCCCCACCCCCCAACCTGATCCTGCACCCCTCCCAATCCCATTCTCTCCAATGAAATATGAAAAAGAACAAAAATTAGAGGTGCTGAGAAATGTTCACCTTCCTTGCATAAACAGGTAAGCACTGAGCTCTACATTAGTTAAACTAGAGACATTAAACATTAGTAAAAATAGAGAAAAAACAACAACAACAAAGATATGAAAAGATACTAAAATAAAACGAGGGACAAGGGACAAGGGGATGCAGAAAGAAAAGGAATGAAAGAGGATGGGATAAACTAGAAAGGGAAAACAGAAGGAATGAATGATTGTGAATTATAACCACAAGTAGGTCAGCATCAGTCTTACCTTGGCTAGTTTATCAGCTAGGTCCTTACTATCTAGAGCAGGTTTGTTAGGTCTACTCTCTTCGGTTACCATGGCATTGATATGGTAAACAGAAGGAATTAATGATTGTGAATTATAACCACAAGTAGGTCAGCATCAGTCTTACCTTGGCTAGTTTATCAGCTAGGTCCTTACTATCTAGAGCAGGTTTGTTAGGTCTACTCTCTTCGGTTACCATGGCATTGATATGGTAAACAGAAGGAATTAATGATTGTGAATTATAACCACAAGTAGGTCAGCATCAGTCTTACCTTGGCTAGTTTATCAGCTAGGTCCTTACTATCTAAAGCAGGTTTGTTAGGTCTACTCTCTTCGGTTACCATGGCATTGATATGGTAAACAGAAGGAATGACTGATTGTGAATTATAACCACAAGTAGGTCAGCATCAGTCTTACCTTGGCTAGTTTATCAGCTAGGTCCTTACTATCTAGAGGAGGTTTGTTAGGTTTTCTTGCTTCGGTTATCATGGCATTGATATGGGCTGCATCTGCAAAATCTGGATGCTTGGTATTAATGTACGCCAATTCTATTTCAACAATATTCTCCACCTTCAGTAAAAAAACAAAAATAACAAGATTAAGTGAGAGACAGTTAACACAATCCTTCCCCCCACCCCTCCCCCCCCCCCCTCCATCCCCTCATCTTCCATAGATGCTATCACAGTCTATTTGTTTCTTACTGGATGTTTAAAGCCAATATAAAGTTCCTTAAAATGTAATCTACCCCTAAGGTTTGCCAAATATACACCAAGAACTGCAATACTGTAGAGAGTCCAAAGGTTTACAGATGCAACAATGGATATCACTTACATATATATAATTAACTTGTTGATTCCGTGCAGCCAAAGGGTCGTATACCGTAGATAGAGGGGGTATGTAACTGTATGTCAAATCTTACAAGGTTTGGTCCCGAGTTCGAGTCACTCCCAGATTAATGTATGTCGTCCAGTTGCAGACTTGTTGACAATTGACAATTCGTAATCATGTACGTTAAATATGAATCTAAGAGACTGACTTCGGTCAGCTTGTGGCTTTGATAAGCCAATGATGGCTTCTTCGCAAGTTCCTGCTTGTAGGATGATCTAAACTACATACATACTTACAGAATTATGCAAAGTTACCCCCCGAACCCGGAATGCAAATTTAACTTAAAACAATACTTAATACATTTTTTCCCCTACTCTTCCACTGCATTTCTTTACCATCAAGCCACACTAACTACGTTACTCCCTTCCACCAAGTGGAAGATATTCTAAACAAAGGCTGAAACACTCGCCATCCAGACTTTGATACAAAAAACAAACAAAAATGTGGGTTGGTTTGACTCATATTTCTTATAAATGGTTCATTCATGTCTTCAATGAAGCAATTCATAAGCTTCAGTTCTTTTTAAACTGTCAATGACATCTGACTCAAATTATATGACAATTCTCTGAGACTGACCATCGTATTGGTCGGTGACAGCCTGGTCCGCAGCAGGTGGGTCACGCTCTCCGAGACCCTCTCGTGTAGTTTGGGGAATCGGAGCAGTTCTTGCGTCCCACAATGTTGGATGATCCTCTGCATCTCCTCGTGAACTAGTTCTATGCATCTCACGCTGGGCTCCTCCAAGCGTCTGATCTGCCGTTTCACCAAAAGTTCAAATGATACCTCCGGTACGAAAAGAGCTGGCCGTGGTCCCTGCGAAGAAAAAAAAAGGTTTTGTGTAGCCAGTGTTCCTCTCTGAAGATGCTCTTTATCAGTTGTTGAATATTCATATAAAGTACACCAAGTTGCGAGGCAGAGTGAATAAGACTTAAAACTTGTCAATGCGCACGTCAGATTGACACCAGGGTTGTGTTTGTTGGATACAACCGAGAATATGGCACAAGAAGAGACTAGTGGGATTAACTAGGCAGCAGTTACTATGACAATTAAGGGATACTCCCTGCAAGAAACTGTTTTTTTTCCTCTTTTTTCTTCTAACAATTGCAGTTTCTGGCACAGGCAGAGTAAGTTACATCATCCTGGCAATCAAGATAAAAATGCCTTTGAGTTTGTCTTTACTCAAAAGGGGAAAAGACAAAATTCTTCAAAACAAACACATTTACAAGAACTTTAGCAAATGTTTGTAATGTATTAATCTGTCAATCAGAAATCAGCAATATGAATGCAACAGAAAAGGGTTAGAATGAGAAAATTTGCCCTAATGACATCACAGACTACCAATTCAGTCCAACTTCCGACATAATAATATAATGAGAATTTCAACCAGACAAAACAAGGTATCAGGATGAGGTGCTGAAACTAGCAATGTGGAATACTGCTACCTCCATGAAAGTGACACCTTGTCTGTCCATGGAACATCCCTTCAAAAATCTCTCAAAATGTATCAAAACTTTTCTTTGAATGAATTATTCATTATGCATATGTCCCACATTAATGTTTCATCCTGTTTTTAAAATTTACTATTCATTTGTTTGAATACATTCCTGTTGAAAACATTCACGCCTTTTCTGAAGAGGTTGAACAGATGTTATAGCATTACAATTTCAATGGAGGTCAAAACTCACTGTTGCATTCCTAATGGCTGTTAGAATATCTATCGTCCTCAACCCACCGAGGGGATCTATGCCGTCTAACGTCCGTCCAAATGTTTCGTGGAAAATGTAACAGATCCGAGCACCCCCGCATCTATCGAAAGTGAGAGTAAGTGAAAATAGTCAAGAATCCTCAACGAATGAAGGCATTATGACACAACTTGGAGGAAAAGACAACAAAAGGTTAACTTACACCATCAAGAGAGAAGAAGCAAACTGCAATCCCCTAGTCTTTATAATATTTGTGTTTTGTGCATCCTCTTTGAAGCGATCATGATATTTTTCTCTCATTTTTGCAAGAAAACATTCCAATGTTTCGAGTGGGTATTTTCAGCAACATTTAAGACACCCTTGACTAGGTGTTCAAATTACATTTTCCCTTCACACTGAGTATTAACAAATGCCTTACAGATGCAAAATAAGACTAAAACAAACACACACACATACAAGAAAGTACTTTTCAGGTACAAAAATCATAACAGTGAGATAGACAATGCAAACTGTGAACATTAGGCAGGAAATTTTGACCAGTAAGTCAATCCATATGAGATCAGACCATACTACTAAACTAGAAAATTGTTTCAAATAAGTAACGAAAAGACAAATCATTATTTCTTTTGCTGATTCAAATTTTACATTAACTGGATATAAACTATCTCTCTATCTGTTACTACATTGCCATACTAAAAGCCTCATATTCGTTCAATGATGTCCATACAGAAGCTAAACAGGAAGAGCCCCACCACGTTACTCACAATTCTGCAGTAGCGATATTCTTTGCAGTGCCCTCTATCGTTGCGCAATAGTCTGACGCAAACTTGGTGATGATCTGAAGCAGGGTCTGGCTTTTATCTTCCACGGGTTCTCCAAAAGATGCAAGAAGTTGCTGGAACTGTGAGGTCATGACATTGACTCTGGTCTTTAAATCTGGCAAGCAGTCTCTAATGTGATGCATCAGCAACTGTGAATTAAAAATATATATTATCTAAAAATATCAATTTCGATTCCTAATTTCATATCTTTGCTCTGTCTCTACAATTATCAATATCAATCATGGTACAACAAATATAGAACTTGCATTTACACTACTTTACCACGAATAGTCTCTGCAGGTTACACTTCATCCTGCGAGTGTTGCCTTTAGCGCTCATTGCCTGTTTGTCTTTGCAAGTTTAGTAATGTCATAGAATATTTAAGAACTTGTTTTTTTATGTGGTATCCTTCATCTTGGGTCAGTCTCTGTTGGACTTTTTGGTCATATAGTTTGACGTCAATGACAACGGCCAAATTAGAAGAGGTGAACAACTCGACCATATTCTAGATATGAGAAAGCCTTGAGAAAGCTAGGCCTATAGACCTATGTTACTGTAGACTGTAGTGGTGACTACCATCAAAACTGTGTCCACTTTCAAGTAGTGTTCAAATGATTATGCATAACAGAAAATACCGATTACCAATTATTTTTTTCATAATCATACCGATTCCGATTATTTGAAAAAGAGAAATATCCCGTTTATACGAAATCGGCAATAAAATTTGTGATAGAAACAATTATTGTTGTAATTTTCCTGTTTCCTTTTGCTTCGTTGTAATACAAGGCTCTTAGGTATCCTTTTGTTTGTACCAAATCATCTCTGGAGTTTCTCAGAAAGAATTTTTTTTTTTTACAAATTTCCAAAATACGAAAATATGGCATCCTACCTAGTCAGCACTGTGCTAAGCGAATGGCCTAACCACCTTGACGTGTATGTCACCTGTTAATGGCTTGAAATGGGCTAAGAATAGTTACTCAAAATATCCATCTCAAAAAGCATTTCAGACAAACCATCCATCTCAATCTTTACCAATGTGTAAATTTTAATTACATATTGCCTACATTGCGACATTATTTTGTACTTATTTTCAGTATTATACTGTTTATGAACAAATAGAAATGTTACGAACTTGAAGTTAAACATACCTATTCGTTACCTACTTAACTCCATTCAAGTTCAATTAGAAATGTATGCTCAGGCCAATCAAACTGAAAAGCAAATTGTACCATCGTAACTTGTTTAAAATTACTCTAGAATGTTACCAGATTGATGTAAAGAAATAATAACAACTAGAAACTACTCCAATTAAAATACAACATTCCCTCTTTAAGACATAGCACACACCTTCCAAACAAATGCCGATTTCCAGCAAATTGAAAGTTGTAAACTAAGCTAGGCCTACGCATTTTTTTTTTTTGCAAACCGATGGTTAGGCTACATTTCCCATTGACTTAGTGTGGTTGTTAGGCTAACATGTGGTCGAAGGTTGCAGTTTTTCATAGATATTTTAGTTCCAGCTAACTGCGTCACAATTTCAGCGAATAAAGAGATGCTTAGGCAAGATTTTCCCGTAAACTTCGTGTGGTGTTCGGGTACCATGCGCGATGATAGCAGCAAGGAAAGTATGAACAAGAGCCCAAGGGCACTGCGGTTCCTTGCGCAGGGGTACATGACAATAAACAGAATTTTATCATAGCAAGATTGGGCTGAAATAGTCCAAGTTAAATTGTGGTATTCCAAGGGCACTGCGGTTCCTTGCGCAGGGGTACATGACAATAAACAGAATTTTATCATAGCAAGATTGGGCTGAAATAGTCCAAGTTAAATTGTGGTCCTACTTGTACCCATAAAGTAACCAACATAGCCAACACATTTGTGATCACAAATTGTGATCGGATTTTTGATCGGGAAGGCACTTTTGAGATCTGAATGTGGCGTCGAAAATGTAAGAAATATAAAGTCACGTCCAAGCGGGTCAACAGATCTGATAACATTTGTGACCTGAGATCACATGACTGTTAAGTTTGAAAATGTTCTACCACCCCATTTACAACTTGTCCCAAAATATCAACCGTGTCACACCTTGGCACTAGGAGTTATTGCATTAAATGCTCGAAATTAACTTGTGTCAAATTACTGAAAAAAGACAAATACTCAGATATCTCAAATACATGGATATTGTTTATTTTTTTCAAATACTAGATATAAACTGTACTGTTGTTATATAAAATATATGAACTTAAACTACACAACTATTTACAACTATATATAAAAGGAAAGAGACCATGTAGTGTTGATTGAGGTTTAATGGCAGTAAATGATTATGACTTTTTGTTTTAAAATAAATATTGTTGTAATGTAAGCCCCACCACTACCCGCCTGCTATCCATCCCCTCATTTCTTCCATGAACCATAAAAAGCTTGATATATTGTATTAACATATACTGCTTTCCTAACTAAACTTGGTTTTGGACAATTCTGCCAAAAAATGTAGACCAGAAATGAATAAATTATTAGGAACCCTTAAAATCTTAAAATCAAGAAATACAGAGTACTTTTATGTTGAACACCGTTGTCAGAACTGCAGGGTCTTTACACCTTGTTTTGAGGTAGAGCTGGATGAAGACATAGAGTTAGCTGAAGTGCTGGCAGATGGTATAGTTTTTGTGATTTTGGTTATTGTGCTTCCTTGTATTCTTCACATCCTTCAGTCTGGAGCTTGTCCTCTATGGTGGCTCCTTCAAGAAAGCTGTGCGTTTTATCGGTTGGGAGGGTCAGCTATTGTAACTAATCTTTATTAAGTATGGTGAATTGTATGTTCTTTTGGTCCATTTCTACGCTCACGTTTACTGAAGTTATGAGCCTAGTTTATGGCCCATGAATCTGCAATGAAAAGATTGTAGAAACAAATATTAACATGTTAATTCATTTGAATACCTGCAGTCTCTGAAAAAATAATGAGAAGTTAATGACCTTTTGTGTTTTCCATTTGAATGCTCTTTTAGGTTTGCTGTAACTACGAAAAACTGGTTTCATGACAATATACCAACATCAATTATTATAATTCCTGATTATAATGTTATTCGTAAAGATAGGACTGGCAACGGGGTGGGCAGCTGGCCTCTATAACAAGGAGGGGGTATTTTTAAATCTGCCACGACATTAGTTGCCTATTGCCTATATGTCGAACAATTCAGGTTTCTTACGCTTGTGCAGTGGCACAGTGGGCAAGGCGTTAGACTATGGATCATTTTGGTCTGGGTGGCAGAGGTTCGAATGCACTTTCTTTGTTTACACCAAACTACAGATGCATTGTTATTTATAACTAATTTAATGTGCAAATTCAAAACACATATTTCATCTCTTTTAATTTTTGGGAGATTCGGCTGAAAAATTGTTTCATTTTGTACACACAAACTGGGTTTACCTCTAAGTTAGGGTATATCTGAAACTGATGGCTCTGTTCATCACCCTCACTTTAATATACCTGGTGAGAGGCTTGTGAGAAGAGGTGTATAATTTGCACTATAATTAGTGCTGCATTGATTCACTGACATATACAACAATCAAAAAGCCCTTTGTATTCCATGTGTGACCGACAAATGTCTAACTTTTCAAGTTTGCTTTGAGTACTGGAGAAGTTATATGTTGTAAATATGATTGTCATTGATATGTATGGACTTGGATATTTGAAAGTTAACTTTCTGTTGCTTGCAAGTGAAGAATTGTTTGTGTCGCTACAAAATGCAGACAGTAATGAAACGTGATACCTTGTTGTCTTTAGCTTGATGTTGTTCTGGATTGTTAAATTTTGGTTCAAATTTGCAAGGTTAATCAAATTTGGTTGCAGTTTCATCAATTTTGTTCCATTTTTTAAAGAAATTAAAAATATTGTTCAAGTTTGTTCAATTGTTGTTAAAATTGTCAAAGTTATTCGAAGTGGTTAAATTTTTGTTCACGATTTGCTCAACCTTGTTCAAATTTTGGTCAAGGTTTGTTCAACTTTGTTCAAATATTATTCAAATTTGGTTAAAGTTTATTCAAATTTCGCTCACAGTTATTCAAATTTGGTTCAAGTTTGTTCAAGTTTTGGTAAGATTTGTTCAAATTGTGTTCAAGTTTGTTCATGATTGTTTAAATTTTGTTCTTGTTTTTTAAATACTTGTTAAAATTTGCAAGGTTCATCAAATGTGGTTTCAGTTTGATCAAGTTTGTTCCATTTTTTTAAAGAAATATCATCAATATGTTCCACTTTTTAAAGAAATATAAAAGTTTCTTCAAGTTACTTCAAAATTGGGTTCAAATTTGAGCACATAAGACATATGGTACACATATTTTGGTTTAACTTGTTGTGTTTTCATGGCAGTTTTGCAGAGAAATCCATGTTGCTTTGTGATCACTGTAATAGCTCTCAAGGACTCCACTACCAATTGTTTTACTTGTAGGAATATTTGTGTAGATATGATCTAAGCATGAGTTATAATCTGTTGTAGGAGTGAGTATGATTTGTTTGTATTTGAATGTTCTTGTTAATAAAGAGAGAAGGCTCTTTTTCTCTGGCGTGTTTTGGAGTACATCAACATTGAAATCACCAATAATCAATGTTTGTTGTGTATGATCTATGTGACTTAGAAAGTTACTCAATTCATCATGGAATTGTTGCATGGGAACCTTATTAGACCTGTAAATTAGTGCAATTTGAACAGTTCCAGCACATGTGTCTTTGGTCGTCAGGGAGATTTCAATATTATTTGTATTCAGAGTATGTTCAGTCAGTGTTGTGATATTATTCTTAGTGTAGATTACAGTGCCATATGGGGAATTTGAGACAGGAGCATGAGATGGGATGTTTTTGAATAGTGTAAATCCTTCAATGAACAGCTCATCATTTGGTATTGCTTCTGATATATGGCATTCAGTGAAAAGTAGAATATCAGCAGATGTGATTGTGCTGTCATGAATTATGTCAGAAATGTGTCTCTTCAGTGATCTTACATTTTGATGAATGATGGTAGTGCTGTCCGTACTTTCAAATGCATGGCTGCATATTTTCAATGATCGTATGGATCGTAGGTTTTCTACTTCCTTGACAACATTTCGATCGACATTAATTTTTTCTGGATTAAGTTCAAGAATGTATAATCCATTTATGGAAGTCACTCTACTTAATGCAACATAGTGTATGTGACATTGTGATCTAGCACCTGACATATCAACAACTATCTCTTTCATTGTATCTCCTTGACATCTATGGACTGTCTTTGCAGTTGCTGGTCTGAGGGGAAATTGTTTCCGCATAACTTCTGCATTTTTGTTGCGACCAATCCTGAACTGTCGACTACTTCTTGATATTGGTGTCCATGTTGAAGCAAGCTTTGAATGATACAGTTCTCTTTTAGAGTGTCGACATGCTTTACCTACAGTAATGTCATCGAACTGTACCCATATAGTGTGAATGTTCTGATCATGTACATTCTCTATATACTTGATGATACCAGTAGCACCATTTATCATTCCATCTTCAACTGAAACATTGAGACAGAGGTCAACTCTTTGATCAATGCCCAACGATAGTTCAGTGAATAATCCCATTGTCTTTTGAGGATTGTTCGGTATGCAAGTCAGTATTTTCTGTTTGACTGTGTTTGGGACATCACCTACGACAATGTCTTGAGATCTAATTGTGAGCTTTAGAGTGTCTAGTTTGGAAAAAACTTCATCATTGTGTGCATTCACTCTTAGGTTTGTCTGATAAACATGTGTAACATTTGATGGAACATTGTCGACTGTAAACTGTCTAGTGTTCAGCAGCTTCAAATCATCATCTGTTTGTCTATTTTCTCTTAGTCGGTTCAAAAGTTGAGCAAAACTCTGGTCATCTTTTTGTCGCATGATTTCAGTTAGTTCAAAGGCCATAAAATGATCTCTCCATAAATTAGATGCAAGTGGACCATAATCATGAGTTAGATTATTAAATATCCATCCATCAAACACTGGCTTGAGTTGAAAGAGATCACCAACAGCAATAATGCTAACACCTCCAAATATTTTCTTGCTACCCATAATTTGTTGCAGTCTTTTATCTATGTATGTAAACATCCCATTACCAACCATAGATATTTCATCAATGAAAATGATTTTCAAATTTCGGAACTTCACTCGAAGTGAGTTTAACTTGTCTGATGTTAATGCCTTGTAATGAAATCCTTGACTAGCTGGAATGAGTAGAGCACTGTGAATGGTACTGCCTTCGATACCATATGCTGCTTTGCCTGTTGGTGCCATTAGAAGAATGTGAGTATCATCTGGATCACTTCCAGGCTGGCTAGAATAGTATTTCAAAAGTGCATTGTACAGAGCTTTCAATACTTGAGATTTTCCTACACCAGCTCCGCCAGTAAGAAATGTGTACAGTGGTTCTTGTTTTGTTTTGCACCAATGCAGTACATAGTAGAAAAAGTCTTTCTGCTTTTTATTGAGGCTGCGTACTAGAGTTCTATATTCTGAATCTGGCAAGCGAGGTTTTTGCAATTCTTCTATGTTTGCACTATTGACTGCAATCCCAATGTCTTGTCCAATATCATACAATTCAGGTGATTCATTGGAAGGGATTTTCACTTGTTGTTTATCCTTTTCGTCTCGATGAGCCTTTTCCATATGTTCTGTATTTGGTGCAATCTCATCATACATCTCAGGGTCTTCATTTTCAATATCATCAATTGCCTGGTCAATGATATCTCCACTGTGGTTATATTCTGCTTCCTTGTCTTTAATCTCGGATTCAACCTGAAGGTATCGTTCTTGGTATGTATCACATGACTCTATGATATTATTCTCAGATCTCCAAGGAAAAAACAACATCAGTTGCTCTCTGTAGTACTTTTCTGCATCATTTTCCTTGTTAAACCGAACATATCTGATGATCTTGGCTTTGTTTCTTTTTCTAAAGTTTAATGCACCAACTGTATAGCATTTGACCTCACCAGTATCCTGCATATCATGGCCATCAGCATTATCATGTGATTCATAGTCTTGGGCAATGCTGTCTTTGTTCAATTTGATAGAAGGGTCATCATCATTTTCATCTAATTCATAATCATTATTAGTACTCTCATTGCTCTTGTTGTCACTAGTGATATCGAACCAAGCTGCAAAGTCTGCAAGGCAATAATGTTGTAGTGCTTTAGGTCGGGCAGCATACTTCCTGATAAGTCCCATACATTCAATATCTGTAGAGTAATCTGGCAACTGTTGAATATATTCCAATGGTTTGATCAGGATTGTTCGATCTTCTAATGGTGAGGTATTTATAAACACAAACTGCCTGGAGGCTTTTCTGAGTGACATTTGTAATACCAAATACACTGCTTCTTGAGCACTCATTTCAACATGATTAAGGAATTTGTTTCCAATGTGTCGTACTTGCTGTTTGATGTCCATGTTCCCTTCTCTTGCTTCTGATGTTGCACGTTGCATAAGGTTACTCATACCTCTTTGTCCTTTGCTAATGTAAGATACAATGTACATGGCACATGCATATGGGTCCAGCACATATTGAATATCCATATTAGCTCTCCAAGTTTCTAGCAAGACTTTATTGTAACCATTAATCCTGACTTCAGATGGTGATCTTTTGAGAAAGATTTTGTCTGATGTTATTGATGAACGTATAGCAAGAATGTAATCTCTTTCTGTGCTTCCCAACTTTGTCAACATATCTTCAAATGTGTCAGTAATGTCTTCAGCAAGTTTCAAATCATCCAAGTAAGCCTTTATGCACTTGTACAGTTCTGTAGTTTTGTCATTGCCTTTAACTTCTAACGGTGTTAAAATCATGGTTCTAGGCATTGGTGGGATAGGAAACCCAAAGCGGCAAACACCTTGTCTCTTTTTCCTGCATGTCTTTGCATGGCTGTGAGATTGCAAGTTAACAGTTTGGTTGACTGTGTCAGGTATGTTACATGTGACATATTGATCAACAAATGATGCTACTTCTGTAGGAGCTGCATTTCCATATAAAGGTGCATCTTTGACCCAAACTAGCATGTGAATGTGTGGGGAACCTCTCTGTTGGAACTCAACTCTGTAGAAATGATCAATGATCTCACCAATTGGATGATATGAACTATACAGGAAATTATTCAAGAACCTACGAAACATGTAATCAAAGTGACGTGCACATGTGACAGGGTCACTCTGGATAAGGTCAGATTTCTCATTCCAATTCATGTTTAAAAGTTCTTCATCTGTGAAATGTTTGTTTTTGATTGTTCTTCCAAGGATTTTGAGTAGGTGAAGCCACCTTGTTTCAGCAGCAGAGAATGACAGAAACCATGTTGGGATTCCAAGTTGTCGAATCATTGCAAACAGTTCTTTCTTGGACCTTTCCCAATAGGGAGGGGATCCTCGTAATGTTCGGAATACTCTAAATCCTTCATCTAGGGTCAAGATTTGCTTGATACTTTCATTTGTTTTGAAATGTTGAGCAGTTAATTTCTTCCCTTGTGTATTTTTCTTTCTCATACTAAGTGTTACTTTCTGCTGTATTTGGTTTATTTGTAGCTTCTTGGTTTTGTAGAATATGTTTTGGACAGATTTGGCAAATCTTCTATCTTTGTTGCGCAGTTCCCACTTACAAATTGTGCTGTAGTGTACCTTAACTTTGTTGTCACTTCTTGGCTGTCCACCAAATAATGTTGGAAATGCAAGTATTTCAGAAAGACTGTCTTGAAATAAGCCCATAGGTCTATTTCCTTCACCTGGTGCTACGCAATAAGCAAGTTGGCTTTGTTCCTGAAATTCTGGTGTTAGCATAGTATCTAATGTACCTGTAAGTTGCATGTCATCATTTTGAGCTTCTGTCCAATCATCATCTGAATCTGGATTGTCTTCATTGTTGTTTTGAATTGAAGGAGTTGCACCTACTGGTAAGTCAGCATTTTCATTTTTGTCAGATTGTTTTTCAGGAGGTTCTATGAATTCGTGCCAATCATCATCCATCTGCTGTATCGTTTCATTCCAATTCTGATCAATTGAGACTCTTTCATCTTTGTATAATTGACTGTTTGCAACTAGCCATTTTGCAGCATCAATTACTTTATTGGGCCTGACATTTTCACTTTGAACTGAGTGCTTATAAGAAAGTTTTCTCTTAAACTTGACAGGAATAGTCATGCTTTCATTTAGCCTGCGTGGTAATAGTCTACATGTACTTGACACATCAGCTGCAACATTTACCACATTTCCTTTCAGATTCAATTGTCGCCCTCTAGGAAGTTCTCGAATTTGCATAAATGGTATACGAAGAGCTACTAATTTCTCTTCAAGAGAATGCAATTGTAATTCTTTTGGAATTGTCACAAACTTCATGTTATTGTTAAGGCTTAATGGTGGTATCTTATCAGAATTAATATATTCCTTGCAGGTACTACAAATCCACAATTTGTTGTTGATAGAAGGATTGTGTAAAGCAATGCTGAAAGTAGATTTTGCTGTTTTCTGTACAAAGCTAGTGACACTTTCTTTATACCATAACTGTTCACAACAACAGCACACATATTCTGGACCTACTGAAATAGAGTTGAAAAAGCTTTCTTGCAATTGTTGAATTGATGAAGTGTTACAGCTGGTTCTCTTGTTGTATTTGGATTTGATTTCATTAGCTGCAAACTGTGGATCTGTTCTAGCTTGTGCCATACGTTCTTGATTCTTTTGTTTTTCTGGGACAGAGTAGGTGTCATTTTTGCGAATAGTGTTCATTCGTTTGATGTTTTGTATCTGTTCAATTTGAGAATATTCCAGTTTTTGTCTTTTGTCTTTCACTCTTTTGATGTTTTTTTTCCTCTCATTTTGAGAGTACTCCTCATTTTGTCTTTTGTCTTTCACTCTTTTGATGTTTTTTTTCCTCTCATTTTGAGAGTACTCCTCATTTTGTCTTTTGTCTTTCACTCTTTTGATGTTTTTTTTCCTCTCATTTTGAGAGTACTCCTCATTTTGTCTTGTGTCTTTCATCCGTTTGATGTTTTGTTTCTTTTCCTTTTGAGAGTACTCCTCATTTTGTCTTGTGTCTTTCATTCGTTTCCTGTTCTGTACTTTTTCATTTTGAGAGTAGTCCGGTTGTTGTCTGATATCTTTCATTCGCTTGGTATTTCTTGTTCTTTCATTTTGAGTGTTCACACAATCTGTCCTCTTGGCTTTCATTCTTTTTACATTCTTCTGAATTTGTTCTTGACAGTACATCTTGTTTTGTCTTCTAGTTCTTTGGTAAGTAATGTCTTTTTTCCTTTCTTGTTCTCTGTATGCACTGTTAGTTGCTCTAAGTTTTTGCATACGTTTAGTACTGTTGGAACAGCTACTACTGGGAGGTAATTTAGTGATGTTCACTTTCTGTTTCTGTTCATCTTTATTTTGTTGCCACAAGTTTTGTCTGTTCAGTTCTTCTTGCACACGATCTCTTGTTGTTTTTGGTTGTGCAGATTCAAGGTTCTGTGCTACAAGACAGAGATCAGTATTATTAAGTCCATACACAACATCAAAGTGACTTCTATTTGTGTTTTGTATGTAAATTGCACGTTTATTTGTATCTATTCTTTCTGAGAGACTACCACATGCTGGAAATCGTAGCCATTTCCATTCACTACCAGATACAGCATATGTATAAATGTCAGTTTGTAAAACTTTTGCAGCAGTCATTATTTCCACTTCAGTAGCCCACACTGAATCATCTGACATATGAGATGTTTGCATATAATCCTGAACAGATTTACTAGTAGATGGTAGGTCACATTCCTGAAGAGATTGCACTATCAAGCGTCTTAGGATATGATGATTATTTTCAGACTTTGTTATTATAAATGACAAAGATCTAAAGAAACAATTCCCATCACCTACTATTCTCCAAATATTACATGGTCTTGCAGTATTAGTATACAATATTGGACTGCAAATATCTGGGAAATTTGGATAAGAACTGGTATGAATTTGTTCGTTTTTGTCTGTTATTAACTGCTTTAATATAGCAATCTTTCCATCACGCCATAAGTCATCTGGAGGGAAGAAAGTAAACGTGTCATAAGTGTGTATACTTTGCAAGTTAATATCAGTAATGTTCGATTGACCAACTGAATGTTGCTCTATTGCTTTTTCAGAGAGAGTTTTATTAGCATATTGTTGTGACTGGCAAGTTTGGTTTGATGTTATATTTTGCTTTGATTCTCTTCTTGTCTTGTTTCGCTGTCTGTAACTCAATTTTTTTGTTCGTGGCATGACAGAATATTGTGGACAATCTCCTTTCCGACAACAGTTTCTGTGGGATAGTAGTGTGTATATAGAGAGTGATTGACTGTAAATGCTGTTGTGGATTTTGGATATCTATCACAAGCATTTGATCAAAATGTGTGTTATTTTTTCTGGAATGGTTTTCTTTGCAATGTTGGAATTGAAGTACTTTTTGTATCTCTGTGAAGTTCTTGTTAATATTGTTTAGTTCTTTTTGTGTGCTTAAAATTGATTTATGTCAAAGTATTTGTTGAGTCGCCTAGAAATGATTTCAAGAAGTGATAAGGATTTCTTAAAGTGGGTTTTAATTACTGTCAAGTAGTATGTGGTTTTCTATCAGAACTGTTTAAGAATACCTTTGATATATATGTTTCAAATTTTCCTTTTATTTTTATGATTATTTGCACTATACTTTGTTCTGATTGTCAGTAATTTTGAGCAGTTTTCCGGGTTTTTATTTGAAGTATTTTCAGTGCTTTACATATGCTTTGTTAGTAATTTGTAGCAGTTCTTTTGCTTTATTAGTACTTTTGATATTTTTAGCTTTTTTCAGTACTTGTCAGCAATTTTTAGACATCAAGTTTGGATAATATTTGGCCTGATAAACTGCTGGTTTGATTGACCAAGTAAACTGTATAGTTATCTTAACATAAAGTGATAGCTAATAATAATCAACTTTAAACCAGTACTGTAAGCCCTGGGATGGCTTTATAGTTATCAACTTTAAACCAGTACTGTAAGCCCTGGGATGGCTTTATAGTTATCAACTTTAAACCAGTACTGTAAGCCCTGGGATGGCTTTATAGTTATCAACTTTAAACCAGTACTGTAAGCCCTGGGATGGCTTTATAGTTATCAACTTTGAACCAGTATTGTAAGCCCTGGGATGGCTTAATAAATATCAAGTTTGAACCAGTATTGTAAGCCCTGGGATGACTTAATGAAAATCAAGTTTGAACCAGTATTGTAAGCCCTGGGATGGCTTTTAATAAGATGGAACTTACACAGAACTTCAAGCCCTTGGGTGTTGAACTGGTATAGCTCACCTGCAAAATAAAAATACAGAAAAACAAACATGTTCTCAAGAAAAAATGACTGTGTCTAGCTTTAAGATCAGCCTACATGGGGTAGCTTACACTTATTGTCGCTCACCCCTACTTTTTCGCACAGCATAGAAAGTGGTGCCTTCTGCCTTTCAAACATGTAAACAGAAAACACTGAGAAAAATTAGGCCTAATATTAATGTAATGTATTTCTCCATATCTCATTAACAGACTTCAGCATACTACTGTTGGTATAAGTTACGCCTATTCCAGCCTGATTAATGTGTGGGTTATCTAACTTTAAAGTTAAGCCTATCCTAGACTACATAAATTACCCATGGGCCTAGCCAATTCTGTTCGAGTTAAGAGTGGTCTTGATAAAAATCTAACTAGGTGACAGTTATTTTCGTAAACCACGCCTGGTAATTTCTCTTACATACCATCCAACCTGAAGATTTTATTTGGCACTGAATCTCGACAATTGCAAAATACCAAGGAAACCTTAAACAACAGAAGGAAAGATATGTATACCTTGATTTGGAACAATATCGTTGACTCTGAAACTAGAACTTGAAGCTCTTGGGTGACTACTGTAATATAGCTCACCTGCAAAATACAAATAAAGGAAAATAAACATTATCTCAGAAAAAAATGGCTGAGTCTGGCTTTGGGGCCAGCCAACATGGGGTAGCTTACACTTATTTTTCTGATTTTCTCCCACCTTTACTTTCCGCATACTGCTTAGATAATGGTGACTTTCTGGCTTCAAAACATGTAAACAAACAACACTATTCTTGGACCGTTTCCATATTATTTTCATTAATGTAAATGACTGTACGTGCGGAAATTGATGAGAGGAAAGTACCAGGGGCGGAGCACAACTAAAACCTTCTTAAGACTAACAAGAGTAAGACATAGGCTAAGCCTAGATTCAATGAAGTGAACTTGAATTTTACAAACCTAGTAAAGTACTATGGCTTTTCCAAGGTCATTTGATTTCTCATCCACCTGGCTGCTAACATTAGTCAAATAACAAAATAAAAGGCCAAGGCTATTAATACATACATTTCCTTCAATACTCCTAGTTCTAGGCCTAATCCTGAAAACGTATTCAATATGTTTCTATACCCAACATTGCTGGTTGTTTACCCCAAAATTAACATTTCTATTACTATTTTTTTACTATGGTTGGATTCCCCATTAAATTTTGGTCCTCAATCAATTACAACAAAATTTGTAAAGGACTTTTCTGAAATGTTTGGCTGAACTGAAAGTCTGACAGTGGTACTGATCAAGTATAATTATATAGATTTACATGTTTTCAAAAATTGAAGTAAAGCAATGATCAAATGTGAAAGTAACATATTAGGTGGGATATACAGTACCTTACAAATTTAAGATACAACAAAGGCCAGGTGTAGGTTGTTAATACTACTTTGAATCGATATAAAGAGGCTACAACAACTTGAACAAGTACAACTAGCCTAGCAATACTAATAAATTTGTAATAAATTGAAGAAAGTATATCACCTTTTTCTTTGGTGAGATGGGGGTTAGATTGAGGGGTCAAGGTGTACATGCATACGTAAACTGATCATACTCGTTACTACATAAGTATATTTAACCAATAGATGTTTTTTTAAAGTAACATAGAGCCAGTTTTTTAAAGTTTCATAGGCTTCATATATGTAGACCGCAGAGTGACTGTGGAGACAGTAATAATAGTACAGTAGCCTATACAGTACTCAGTACTACTAGCCATTACTTTTAAATGAATAGTAGTGCTACTATAGTCTATACCTATGGTAACCTAGCAAACTGCTCATTGTTTAAATTATAAACAGTAAAATCTTACAAAATGTTACACAATGTGACATGCTATACTAGTACTAGCCTATACATACTTGTATTTATTTTTGGTGGGAATGGTGAGAGTCTGCAAGCAAGAAACTGATCCTAGTGTAACCCTCTTTTGCTGTCATTAGCTATAAACTATAAAGTAAAAGAGGAAGAAAGAATCCTTGATTAAGAAATCAGTCCAACATGTGTTTTAGCAAGTCACAAGTGTTTATTACTCATATCATCTTCAATGATACATCTTTACAATCCTATCTCATTCGATCTCTGATAATAATCATCTTTACTACTTTCCCATTAACAGATCTTTCAGCAAACTCTTTACACTTTCTATCATAACCCTCATTCCCTCTAACTATGCTTCCTCATCTTTACCATCATCTCATTGTCACAATAACAAATACTATTTCAACCCTCACACACACACAAACTCACGCACACACCTACAGATATGCAACTCTGAATTAACCTTTACTTCCATCACCTTCCTCCTTTCCATTTCCACTAACCCTCAAATACCTGTTGAGCACACTGTAAACTTAACTAACTTTTATATATACCCAATGCATTAAACACATGAATCAGAGACATATTATCCTTTCCCCTGCTTACATGCTCAAAATAGAAATCATGAGTATACCATCATCTCACTTGGTACCATGGAAACATGTAAATTACTTTTAAATAACCAATCACATGTGTGAACAGATACATAACCCTTGAATAATGGATCAGTCTAACTTAATGACATATGCCAATGACATGGAGATACAGACAATACACCTCATATGCTCCCTGTGGTGGACCACAGCTTGCCTCCTGGAGTAGCATATATGTGCTAGCTCTACACTGCCTATATAATAACACTGTACAGGTTTAAGGTCCTTAGGGTATGGCACTAACTAGTCATAGAAATACTGAGATTTCTGGTGAATCTGACCATTTTGATTATACATAAGAATTACAATGGTATCTAGGGTATCTTACCTAACTAGTATCATACAAATAATATGCAAACAACTCACCTATTAAGTAAAAGAGGAAGAAAGAATCCTTGATTAAGAAATCAGTCCAACATGTGTTATAGCAAGTCACAAGTGTTGGCCTCCTTCCTGCTGGGTTCTTCCATTTCGGATAGGTAAACAAAATTACATATAACTACAAAAATTAAATAGAGGGGGGGGGGCAGCTTTCCCAAGCTCCACACTAGCAATCACAAAATTAGTCTGTACTTACTATCTATTTACAATGAGTATCCAGTATTACATAACCAAAGAAAATAAAGTCCGTACTTATTTGAAAATAATTAAAAGTAACATACCTTTAATACTGTAGCCAAGACTGTCTTCTAGTAATAGTAGTGTTGCAATACAAATCTTCTTCAAACTATAAAGCAAAGTCGCTGTAAGTCATCAAAGCTGATTGCAATATGTTTCGATCGATCCAGATAGAGTGAAAGAATGGTTTTGAATGCTGCAGGCCTGAAATGCTGTTAATTATCTGATTCTGAACTCCGTGTCAAGATGGAGAAATATCCTCTGTACCATTACGCTCATGCATGCATTCTATCAGTCATCACTGCTGACAATAATCTGAAGTGAAGACTGCTGCTTGACCTCTCCATGACAAAAGTTAGCAAATTGTGCAAAAGCTAAGTTCAATGTTTGGATAAAGCATGAAGTATCTCACCAGTGGTGGTATCAGCCTAAGTAAACAGGGAGGGGGAGAGATAACATAGATTATTGGGTGTGTAAATATCTATTTACCTCACAATGACAAAAGTTGGCAAAATGTCCAAAAGCTGAGGTAAGGTTTGGATAAAGCATGGAGTATCACACCATTGGTGACACCAGACTAAGTAAACCGGGATCGGGGAGGGGGGACGGAGGTAACCTGGAGGCAACATAGATTCTTGAGGGTGTCAAAATGTATCAATTGGACAACTTTTACATATCTAACCTCTGAAAATATTGCAATTTTAAACCTGATTAGAGAAGTAGGGTCACCCAGATGCGAGTCGACAATTGGATTACATTGAAGCAACTCCCAACTCTAACTGACAATTCGTTCTCAAGTTATCCCGAAAATACTTGTTTTTTTTTACATTAATTAAACCTTTGGTGACCTTGGATCACATGAATGTTAAGTTTCAAAATGTTCTCCTAACCAGTTCACAACTTGTCCCAAAATATCAACCGCTTCACACTTTGGCACTGGAAGTTATTGCATTAAATGTCTAAAAATTAACTTTGACCTAATATAACTTCACACACAAAGGTCACCTGGGGTCAACCCATTGACATTTTTGACCGGTCGGACGTGAATATAGCATCAAAACTATAAAAATTCAAACATGTTTTTCTTTGCCCATTTTCTCCCCCCAAAGTACTAGTTTTTTAACATTAATTGACCTTTGGTGACCTTGGATCACATGACCGTTAAGTTTGAAAATATTCCCCTATACCATTTGCAACTTGTCCAAAAATATTGACTGTGTCACACCTTGGCACTGGGGGTTATTGCATTAAATGTCTGAAAATTAACTTTGACCTTGTATAACTTCACACACAAAGCTCACAGGGGTGTCAACCCATTGACATATTTGATCGGAAGGTACCTTTGATATCCAAATCTAGCATCAAAACCAAACATTTTCTTTTTCGCCCGTTTTCTCCCAAAATAAGCACATTTTTTCTAATGTGACCTTTGACCTTTTGACCTTGGTTTCAGATGTAGTTTGATCACCTGATTCCAAAAATCGACACGACAAGTCTGTACAGCCCTCCTAACTCCGACCGAAAACTTTGACCCCATTATAAATTCACAGGCAAAGGTCACATGGGGTCAACCTTATGACATTTATGATCAGAAGGTACCTTTGACATCTGAAAATAACATCAAAACTGTAAAAATCCCCAAAACACGAAAAAGGTCACCAGAGGTCAAATTGAGGTCAAGGGTCACCCAGATGCGGGTCGACAATTGGATTACATTGAGGCAACTCCCAACCCTAACGGACATTTCGTTCTCAAGTTATTGCAAAAATACTAGTTTTTTATCATTAATTGACCTTTGGTGACCTCGGATCACTTGACCGTTAAGTTTGACAATTTTCCCCTATACCATTTGCAACTTGTCCCAAAATATCAACCATGACACACCTTGGCACTGGGAGTTATTGCATTATATGTCTGAAGATTAACTTTGACTTCATATAACTGAACCCACAAAGGTCACCTTGGGTCAACTTATTGACATTTTTGATCAGTGAGACGTAAATATAGCATCAAAACTATAAAAATTCAAACAATTTTTCTTTGCCCATTTTCTCCCCCGAAAATACTAGTTTTTTAACGTTAATTGACCTTTGGTGACCTCGGATCACATGACCGTTAAGTTTGAAAATATTCCCCTTTACCATTAGCAACTTGTCCAAAAATATCAACTGTGTCACACCTTGGCACTGGGGGTTATTGCAATAAATGTCTGAAAATTAACTTTCACCTTGTATAACTTTGCACACGAAGGTCACACGGGTGTCAACCCATTGACATTTTTGATTGGAAGGTACCTTTGATATCCAAATCTAGCATCAAAACCAGAAATTTTCTTTTTTGTTCGTTTCCTCCCTAAATAAGCACATTTTTTCTAATGTGACCTTTGACCTTTTGACCTTGGTTTCAGATGTAGTTTTATCCCCTGATTACAAAAAACAAAACGTAAAGTCTGTACAGCCATCCTAACTCCGACCGAAAACTTTGACCCCATATAACTTCGCACAAAAAGGTCACACGGGGTCAACCTGATGACATTTAGGATCAGAAGGTACCTTTGACATCTGAAAATAGCATCAAAACTGTAAAAATCCCCAAAACACGAAAAGGTCACCAGAGGTCAAATTGAGGTCAAGGGTCACCCAGATGCGGGTCGACAATTGGATTACATTGAAGCAACTCCCAACCCTAACGGACAATTTGTTCTCAAGTTATCGCAAAAAATACTAGTTTTTTATCATTAATTGACCTTTGGTGACCTCGGATCACATGACCGTTAAGTTTGAAAATATTCCCCTATACCATTTGCAACTTGTCTCAAAATATCAACTGTGTAACACCTTGGCACTGGGAGTTATTACACTAACTGTCTGAAAATTAACTTTGACCTCATATAACTTAACATACAAAGGTCACCTTGGGTCAATTTATTGACATTTTTGATTGATGAGACCTAAATTAGAGCATCAAACTATAAAAATTCAAACATGTTTTTCTTTGCCCATTTTCTACCCCCAAAATACTAGTTTTTTGACATTAATTGACCTTTGGTGACCTTGGATCACATGACCGGTAAGTTTGAAAATATTTCCCTATACCATTTGCAACTTGTCCAAAAATATCAACCATATCACACCTTGGAACTGGGAGTTGTTGCATTAAATGTGTGAAAATTAACTTTGACCTCGTATAACTTCGCACACGAAGGTCACACGGGTGTCAACCTATTGACATTTTTGATCGGAAGGTACCTTTGATATCCAAATCTAGCATCAAAACCAAACATTTTCTTTTTTGCTCGTTTCCTCCCAAAATAAGCACATTTTTTCTAATGTGACCTTTGACCTTTTGACCTTGGATTCAGATGTAGTTTAATCTCCTGATTCCAAAAAACAAAACGAAAAGTCTGTACAACCATCCTAACTCCGACCGAAAAACTTTGACCCCATATAACTTCGCACATAAAGGTCACACGGGGTCAACCTATTGACATTTATGATCAGAAGGTACCTTTGACATCTGAAAATAACATCAAAACTGTAAAAATCCCCAAAACACGAAAAGGTCACCAGAGGTCAAATTGAGGTCAAAGGTCACCCAGATGCGGGTCGACAATTGGATTACATTGAGGCAACTCCCAACCCTAACAGACATTTCGTTCTCAAGTTATTGCAAAAATACTAGTTTTTTATCATTAATTGACCTTTGGTGACCTCGGATCACATGACCGTTATGTTTGAAAATGCTCCCCTAACCAGTTCACAACTTGTCCCAAAATATCAATCTTGTCGCACATTGGCACTGGGAGTTATTGCAGTTTTAATATTTTCGGTTTTTGGACCATAACTGACCTTTGGTGACCTTTGTGGGCACCAGAAACAATAGGGCACACCCTCTCCATATGGCGGATCTATAGTCCAAGTTTGGCCTCAATCCAACATTCCCTTATTGAGATAGAGCGTACCCAAGCAAGTGTCACAGACACACACACACACACACATACATACATACACACACACGCCAACCTGACTGCATAGGTTCCTTTTGCTAAAGCAAGGAACCAAAAAAGCTACGCAAAGTATTGCTTTTTTTTGGTTTTTTCAAAACGATGGTTGGGCTACAAATTAAATGCACTACGTAGCATTCAGCAGTACAACAATGTGTATATGTAATTAGTGTGCAATACATTACACGACGCGTACCTAACAACAGTACAGAAAATTGGTCGCGAGGGTAGCCATTTTTGTATATCTAACATGTAGCTGCCATGAGTCATAGCCAATCTGCTAAAAACCAGACTTGGGGCGGGGCTTAATCATCAAAAACAGGGAAATGTGGGCAAAAGTTCCCTACAAACAAGTTTTGGAGCGTGTGCAAAAAAGGCTTGCGACAACTGTGTTTCAGCCCGATTTGGACATAAGTGGGTGAAAAAGTCATAGAATGAGATACAATTCTGGAATGAAAAATAGTAACTTTTGTTGGCCTATATGATATATGCTTGCTCTGCAAATTCCAGAGAAAAAGAACTTTGTATGAAGACGCTGAAACTTTTTTAACAGAAGTGAGAGTCCCACTTACTGTTACAATATCTCTATACATGTAATGTATTGAGATAACAATGTTTCCAACAAAGGCTGCTGACCGGATGGTCATGTCATGTCCCTGAGGGTCATGTAGGATCGTCAACAAGAAGGTTCACATGCACCTTTCTGACAAATAAAAAACTTGTCTGGTTATGGGATTTTGCTTACCCTGTTTAATGTTTTTGCTAAGAATGGTGTCCCGTTTCTATTTGCCAGGGCAGGGTATTTCCTCTGGAAATATGTTGACTCATCTTTCATGGAGTCGGAAATGTTCTGTTGTAGTAAAAAATGGAAACACCAAAATGACACATTAGAGAGCAGATTGGTTACTCATACCAACATACATCATACACATCATATACATATATTTACATCATATACATACATAAATCATACACGCATACATACACCCATACATACAACAAAGCTGCACAGACTTGATTATAGCCAAGCTATATTGCATAGAATGCACAGAGTGCATATGCCAGCTCTGTAAAACTATCTCTAAAAGTTTGTCACCCGGCCATTGAGAAAAATCACCTTCTGTGGAAACAACGATTACAATGGATTTGAAAATATGTCATGTGACTATGTATAACTGTCAACCCACAACAACATATATTCATGGAAAGTAAACAGGATCAGGGATTTGGGGGTTGTATGGCCTGATCTGTCAGGGTAGTATGGTCTGATCTTGGAGGGTTGTATGGCCTGATTTGGGAGGGTTGTATGGCCTGATTTGTGAGGGTTGTATGGCCTAATATGGGAGGGTTGTGTGGCCTGACTTGGAAGGGTTGCATGGCCTAATTTGGGAGGGTTGCATGACCTGATATGAACTTACACACATTCACAACATAAATAAACCCACATAAATAAACCATCCTGGTGAGGGAGATCAAGATTGCTTTAACAACGAAAGCAGCATTGCAAGCATATGAGGAAATATTTCAATGTAAAGATATGTGGGACATGTGACCTTAAGAAATGCAAGAACTGTCCTTTTAATGGACTGAGCTATCCAACCTTACCATGATAGGCAATGCATTTGGTGTGTTGAAATAGTCTCTTTGGTCTTCACAATGTGCCAGCAAACAGTTGCAGACAACAGAAGACTCAATACCTGCACTCCACAATGCATTAGGATATTGCGACAATTACTGCCTTCGTAAAGTGTCATTTTTGATGGTGGCGAAGGTATCAAGATATTCCAGACTGCACAGTGCTCCTCGCACAAGTTTTGTAAGAGAAATCACATTTTGCTAACTTGAGTTTCTGGAGTACGTATGACATCTTTTTTATTTACTTACCTTTTTGTTATTTATGTCCATCTGACTTCTGTTAACTACACCAATGATACCTAACTTGACAGGAATAACTGTGATAGAAGAAAAGAAAATGAAATTGCGTTTTGCTACAAGAAAGAAACAGGATGTGCAGAGAGTGGAGCTTCTTTGCTCTTGTCATAGACGAACAGACTCAAAACTAAGGAAAGTAAGAATTCGGATTGAAAGATAACCCTCATCGAATCCATCTCGATTGCTGAAGTAAGTAGCTGATGTGTATTATCTGTCATAACCTCTACCCTGTGCAATTGTCAAAACCTTTCAGTCACCCAACCAAGCCTTCATTGTCGGAAAATTTCAACCTAAAAGCAACATTTTAAGTTAATCTGTTGCATTTGTTTTATTTCACTTCATACTAATACATGAAGGCGTCATGATCCAAATGGCTAAGGCAATGAACTTGCGATCTAAGGTTTGCAGGTTCGAGTCCTGGCCAGATCATCGTTGTGTCCTTGGCAAGGCACTTATCTCCATTGCCTCTCTTTACCCAAGGGGGAATAAATGGGGACCTGCAAGGTAACTTGCAAATAAGTTGCATGCGCCGGTTTGTCGCTGCACCCTATGGGAAGTCCCCGGGGTGGGGGGAGGGGGGCATGTAGATGCGACACACTGTCATGATCCCAAAAATGCTGTCTCAAATCATGCACACTTGGGAGAGTCAGTATGACAAGTTATCGGTGACCGAGGGTAAAATGTTGGTAAAAGTCGTGTTACAAGGCCCTTGCCTTGATACAAGAATGTAAACTTTTGACACTTTATTATCCTTTAACGTTACAGTTTCCTGGATCACCCTAGTCACAAAGTTGTCATCTACCGTGAGGATAGTAGACAGAAGTAGACGTACCTCTACCACACAGTATATCTACAGCATCTGTGCCTGCATCCATCAGATCCAGTTTGGTGAAGACAGCAAGAGTTCGCCGACCTTCAAGATTATACAAAAACGAAATAAAATAAGATATATATTTGACACCAGAATTTGCAACATCTATCAAAGGTTTAGTTCCACAGGATAAGTATTCTCCATTTTCATCTTTCTAGTTCTGAAGTTTCTCTAGCCTCAGATGAAAATAATAGTTCATAGCAACAGAGAATATGAGTCACTGGAGTAGGGTAGGATAAAGTGACATACCAGAGTCTGTGCAATTGTTGCAAGCAGAGACGTTTAGGGATTTGATGTAAAGAATAGTGATGAACCAACAATCAAAGTAACAAAAAGAAATGACAAAATTAAGACCAGTGCAAGGCTGAAACTCAGCATAAATCTATCATTTTTTTTGTACTTCAAAAGGGTAAATGACATTTCCATTACCTGGAATGCTCTGATGTAATTTTATTCATGACCAAACATGATACCCAGGGAATATGTTTTAATGTCACATCCACAATACAATGTTAATAATAACCATCACTATACGATATGATGTACAGGTCGAAAAGTGATATCTATTAAAAACCTTTCATGAAAACAGCGATCTTTATACAACACAAAAATTACCAGAGACTAAAAATTTTAATTGACTTTGTACCTCTTTGGAGTTTATAGACATGTGGGCCATTCGTTACCAACGGCACATTCGTTACCAATCATACATTCATTACCAATCATACATTCATAACCAGCGATATACATTACAAATGATACATTATACATGATACGTTACAAATGATACATTACAAATGATACATTACAAATGACACATACCGTCTGGGTCGACCTTCTTGGCCAGTTTTAGGGCTTCTGACGTCGCCATATCTGTGTTTGCTGCTGTTACTGCCAAGATGATTGAGTTGGGGTTGCTAATGTGCTCCACGACTAAACTCCGTATCTGAAGTTCGATGTCTTCCGGCTGGTCGCCGACCGCTACTTTCGTGAGGCCTGGCAGGTCAACCAAGGTCAAATTGAGAACTTTATTGGAATAGACTCTTAGATGGATTGCATCTGGTGAAATTCCCTACGAAGATGAAAAAAAAGAAGTAGTATTTAGAGAAACGGGTGTGGCAGAAAAGGAGGGATGGGGGTTTCTTAGACATTCTCCCAGGTCATCATCAAGCTTTGCAGCTACAGAAACCAGAGCATCTTTTACGGAGATAAAAGTCAAGTCGTTTGGGAAATGAAGCGAAGATAAAATCTCTCAATGACATTATTAAGTATTATTAATTAATTTTATACTTACTCCCCATTTTATGTTTTGGATCAACATAAACAATTGACTCTCTACTCTTCACTCATTAGTTTTAATTATCATCATTCTTTTAAAATTATTTTTTGCCTATGAGGAGAAAAAAATTCTGTGAAATAAGCTGTGTGCGGGCAGATGCTATGTCACATAATGGGTACAGTGGGTTTGGTCAAATCTCAGACACACACTTTCAAAACTGAAGAGAGAAATCACTGTTAGCAAACTACTTACATACTGCAAAAAGCCTTTTCCTAATCCCATTTCCTTCCTTTTCACCACCATTACCAATTACCCTCCCCTTCTTACACCCCTCAGAGTGTATCTCCACCTCCCATAATGACCTCTCATAACTCTTTCCTTTCAAATTTCCTCAAGATCTCCTTTGTCCTGTCTTCTTTTGCTCTATTCATTGCTCATTTGTCCAATTCAACTGTCCGTCTGTCTCTCTGTCAATCTGTCTCTCTGTCCATCTGTTTCTCTCTCTGTCTCTTAAATTGTTTCATATCAGTCAAGACCCTGAAGAAGATCCTGCTAGGATCCAAACACCTGGCCCTCTTACTTTCAAACTTGATAAACTTTCTAACTCTAACTTTCAAGAACTGGTAGGAGAAATCAGTCAACTTACAGCAGTAGAACAATTTCACTGGTATCTGAGGTCATTTCAATTTGCCAAGAGTAAATAGATATTAATCGATGTTAGTCAATAGAAGGTCTGTGTACACATAATTACGCTTGAAGACCCATGGTTACAGAAGCTTTGAATATTCTGGCTCTTATCTATGAAACAAGTTACCAGATCACATTCAAACATGCTCTAAACTTTCTACTTTCACAAGTTTACCTAAGACCGATTTTTTCACTTGTTCTTTTGAATATTAATTTGCTTTGTTTGTAAAGCAACTTGAGCAGTGACTTTTGTCTACTGATTTATTATCATTTATTATTATTATTTTTATTATTACGCATGGTGACAGTGGACGTCCCACTGTGCTTGCTTTTCATCTCACCTTATTTGTTCCAGCCATCCTGTCTGTCTCGCTTTGGATCTCTTCCCGTATCTCTTCAAAGTCTGTATATATTTTGTTCTTTGTGTGGAGAAACTTACCCCATTCTTCTGCCTCGATCTCAACTAAAAGAATAAAAGAACGTAAAAAATATAGGCATAATTTTGAACATATCATCATTGTTATTTAACTTAATAAAGACAAACACAGTGCCATAGATACTGTTTACAGTGTCAATGTTGTCTTCTATATGATCCTCACCTGTACATCCAATAGTGTACCTGGTTAAGACTGCTGTAGACAAATCAACTTGGATATTAAAATAACTCATATTTTGATTAAAAATATCTTTGATAAAACTTTACCAAAAATATAGCTTCTGATCATGGAAATTATAAAAAATACCCCCTTCTTTTGTAACCAGAACATTTGAACCTGGAAGATGCAATAGTTACAGGTACAATAAAACACTGACCAGTTTGGACATTCTGAGGATAAAAGTATTTAGGCAAGGTTTTTTGTGAAAATGCTGCCAAAAACTATCATCCTTGTATATTCTTTTCAGTAAGAATATCACATCAACCACATGGTTTGTTTATCCCACAATCTAACAAACAGAAAGTTGGAAATGCTTCTTTCCCTTGTTAAATTCTCTAGGAACAAACTGAAAGTACGCATTTTAAAATTGGAAGAAGTAAACAGCAGACAGAGCTTATCAAATAAAACAACAAAAACTGCTACTTCTAATCGCTATCTTTAGCTCCAAAGGTCAATAACTTAACACTCAACTGTAATATTTTAATGGTACATCATGGAGAATCAGAATATGCGATGCTAATTTATCAAATATGAAATATGAATCAACATAGAACAAAGACACAATGTTCGGGGGACATGCTTCTGTACAAATTTCGCACGGGATAACAAATTTATTTGTGGCATGTGCAGTAATATACTATAAGCCATGCTAACAAATTCATGCTACTCCTTATTAAGGAAAATGGGCGGGTGAGGGTTGCTTGGAAGAATAAAATGAAATGCACACTGGAATGGATAAAATGGGATGATATCTTATTTTCTACTGGAAAACAAAAAATGCTCAACTCTGTCAAACAAGACAGGGAGGAAGAAGCGTATTATCAGTAAGAGCATAGAAATTAAGGGAATAAAAGAGAGCAATTTCTTAAGCTTTTCTCAAGGAGACAAAAATGCCAATGATTCTTAGGTTGTAGTGACCATATTATACTGGTCAACTTTGTTTGTTTACTTACCCCCTCTAATAAGCCTCTAGCTAGAGTAATCCAGATTGCATTAATGGAATTCTCCATCAGTAGCACTTTATAAAGTTTCTATACACATGCTAATTAGGTTACCATTGAAAGTACCTAGGCTGGTATATAAGGGACACACATTTGGTCACTCACTCTCTTCTCCACATGGTCTGCAGACAGTTAAGATACTGATAACAGTTATTACTTATACATATCTTTTACCTTAGACATTGCAGTTTCTCAGGGCATGTTCACCCAGTGTTTATCTCATTAAGAGAGTGGTTATAGGGCAGGGTGGATACTACATTCATATTTGTATTGCCTTACTTATTAGGAGTAATTGCGTGTCTAGTCTGCATCATATTTATTTGGTAGATCTACCTCTCGCTAGCGCTATAGTTACAAAGCCATTATATTTTGACCATATACAGCTCACACGTCTAGGCCATTTACTGGAGAGTTAAGTTCGTCAATTGAAATAGTCAGAGGGGCGACTGGGTCGTCGGAGGATCATTTAGAACAGCGTTGTCCAACCTACGGCCCGCAGGCCACAGTCCAGCCCGCCGCAGGGTTGCGTCCGGCCCGCCAGAGATGCTCTACTGTGCGAAATTTTAGTGAGCAGATTTATTGATTTATATAATCAGTCATTCGAACCTTCTGGGTCCAAAAAACTGCATACAGGTCAGTTTGTGTGACACTCTCTCAGTGGAGGGGGGGGGGCGGCTGAACTTTATTCATCTGTTTTATCAGGAAGGAAAATAAATCAGTGCGCTCCGCGCGCAGTGCTCACATTTGTTGCCTTGGGCTTCGGGCAAAAAATCGAAAATCGAGCGTAGGGTTCATGCGGCCCCCTCCTTCATCATAACCATTCCATGTGGCCCTCCTCTGCAAAAGGTTGGACAACCCTGATTTAGAACATAGTTGTCAAGAGTAAGTATAACTTAAAACTATATTTAATCTCTTCAAGGGCAGTCCTAATGTTGAACAAACCTTTGCGACAGGTAGGACAAATTTATACGACACTAACATAAGAAGAGGGAGTTTCGAAAAGAAATGGACCCTGCCCACTGATTGATTTTAAATAAAGTTCAATCTATATTGAAAACTCAGGCCTTTCACATCCAATAGGAAAACAAATGCTATTAATATAATCTTTACATAACTGTACACAATTCAATACTCAAGCACAGGAACAGTATACAGTAACTGGATTTCTCAAACTCTCCTACCAGTACCAAATACAAGAAATCTACTGCCAACCCTGATTTATAGCCACTCACTAAGAGAAAAGCATTTACCCTTATGGTAACAACAGTGCACAGTACATGCTCAGCCATGACCTTTGGTTGATTGCACTAGTTCTGCTGTTACTTAGCTCGCCGAGTTTGTGACTGCCTCAGATCTCTTCCTTCCATTCTCCTCTTGGATAATCGATTAAGCTTAATTAATATGTTCTGTCACCTTGATGGTGAAACTTTTAATTTCTATCAATTTCAAAAATTTGATGATTACTGATTGATCACAACCAGTGATGTATGACAGTCTTATATTCTCTTCCAATTATCATTTATTACTAACAGATCTCCTTTTATTGAGGAGTAATGAGATTGGGTTAAATCACTTTACCACTGATTTGATGGACAGGAGAAATCCATTTTTCATGTTATGTTTCTCTATTCTCTCACATATATTGTATTGCTCTAAATAGCCTTCTCCCTTAGAGGATATAGTAGGTGAAAGGTAGACCCAACTATGATTATAGCAGTCTTGTTCAAAATGTTCAAAAATACCCTTCATACTCACACAAAAATTAATTGTTCTCCTGGTTTGGGGGGAGGGGTTTATGTAATTTTTCGTTACAAACTGGGTGGGTAATAATCCCCTGAGAGGGTAAATTGGTCATAGCAGCAGTCTTTGTCTTATAATGGACAAGACGAAACTTAGAGTATTTATATGGCAGAAACACTAGCTACAAAACTGGGTACACCTTGCCAAAGATGTGTACAAGGGTTGTACAGAAACATGCAACAAACTGCTATAACACAGTACATTTATGACGGTTGTAATTACAGTACACAACAAGACACGGACAGTTTTATTTGCACCCACACAAGATCTTATCATGAAGCACTCGTAGTATAACAGGAACAGACACATGTGCAACATCTTCATGTTGCTCACAACATGCCACAATCAAGATTTGTCCTTTAATTTATTCGCACTTGGATTTTTTGCCTTAGTTGTCATGCCTTGATTAAAACATCCGAGATAACAATCAAGTTACCTTTGGATTCTGCATCCATCATCAGTGATGGGGTACAACATGAAACGGAAAAGAACAAGGGAGGGTCATCTTCTGATTGAGAGGGGCAAGGTATGACTAAATAATCAAAACACAAGCAGTCTTATCTAATTTTAATTTGGTTTAATGTTGAAATGTGTTTTTAAGTCATTTAGTGGAAAAGATATACACTACCTGTGCAATATTTGAATCGTTACAGTATTACACTGAATATTCAAAGGCACCACCCGACCCCAACCCCACCCCCCACTACTGCCCCTCCTACAGTACCTCACCCAACACCATCTTTCTAACGAAATTAAAATAACAGATAACACGGTATAACAAGCATGTCTAGGAAATATTTCGAAGTTAAATTAAAGTTTTTACTAGCTACATGACGAACGGACTGCCAAGAATAGTATTCTTGTCATGAGAGGCTGAAACAAAACTCTGTGAATAAATTAAGTCTGTAAGTGTGGCTAGTTAATATCTATGTAAATATGACCTAGCCACAGGGTTGTACAGTAGGAACACACGCTGTTGTATACACTTGGGATTTTTTGTCATGTTACCATGGTAACTAGGGTCCAGGTTCAAGTTGGCAGAGGCATGGAAAGAATGAGAAAGACTGACTATGCTTTTATTTGAACTTTCTGAGGATCATATTAAAGTGAGAAGTTCCTAGTTTATCTTTTTTTTTCTTTGGGGGGGGGAGGGGAGGGGGAGAAGAGAAGACTAAGGTGTCACAACTCACACCAGACATTCTCACACAGCACACACATATAAAGGTCCTCCTGGTCAAGATTGACACAGCAAGAACCTGTCCTCGGCTGAGAAGAGGTGATCTTCTCGAACCATAAACTCAGTGAACATGATTTTCAGAATTTTATGGCAGCATTTCTAATGGTTTCGAATCATCGATTTCTCACCTTCGCCTTCCCCTGCTGCATTCTTTTTGTCTTCTGGATCGACATGGATCATCTGCAGAACCAGCGGCCTCCTAGTAACAATTCCACTTCCTGCGGAGATAGAAAACAAAAGGAAAAATTACTTTACACCTTTGCAGATAGAACACCAAACAACCTTCCATAACAACGGTAAAAGAACCGATGCTTTAAAGCACCTGGGTGCATCTAGTTGCCAATTATCACAAACTTAAAGAAATCTATATAAATACTCAAAATAAGTTGGCAATTGATCAAAAAAGACATTCTGCATTTTTCACAATGAAAAAAAATGTAAAAAAAAGAAGGAATTAGTTAGTCTCTAGGAAAATGACTCTACATTTTGAATCTACATGTTTATCCTAAACAATTTTCATCTATTAAAGGTATTCAAAATTCCCAAACTTGTTGCCAGACTGCTTTCTAATACTATCATTAGTAACAGGTAAGTCAGAAAGTCTTAACATTTTCGGATTTTCCTGTATCACAATTTGAATTGCAAATTGATTAGTGAAGCTAATTAATGAACTTCACTGTTTGGATGGGTATTTTGGTGTCAAATATGTACCAAAACACATTGTAAAATGCTGCCTTAACATGTGTTAGAGGTATCAGTGGTTATTTTCCTACCTACAGTACAACCAAGACCTAGTGCTTCAAAGTGTGTATGTGTCTGCTATTGGAAATCATCAATTTCCTGCCTCTGATATCCCTTCCCTTAAGACTGAGCAACCTGGTACTATAAATGTTGCCACTGGGGATTCAGTAATGGATGCTAATTTAGTAGAAGTTACCTAATTAAGTGTTTAAATATCTGACAGATATAACCGTTATTGCATTTTTTTTTGGCGATGCTATCAAAACATGCAAGTTAACAAGAAAATCATAAACTTGGTTCTACTATTACAAATGTTTCAATTTAAAGCTAAAAGTTCAAGTATAGATTAATTCTTTTCTCAAACGTAATATTAATACAGGAATGTTTCAACATGTGTGTATTTAGTCTGAATCTCTCCCTGAAATTTAACAATGGCTGATATTTACATCGCATCATGGATGATGTATAAAACAAATACCAGATATTCGTTAGTAGTTATAACAGCTAGCACATAGCTTTGCAAAAATGACCTTGTGATGACCTTGTATGCTGCATCATGCTTATTTAATGCTGGTCACCAAATTCCTTATATTTTATATTGTCTACAATTTCGATAGGATTCACTATTGCATTACAAATCATATATATATATATACGAACATACACATGAAAACTGTGACTAATAACAGTTTTGTTAATGACCTATTTTTTTATTGTTGTCATTCTTTTGTCACTTCTCTTTTTTATACCAGCATGGTAACATCATGCTATCCACTAAAGTATCTTTGCCAGAAATGCACTGAAGTTCATGGCAATTACTCCTGTAATGAGGAGAAGGAAAGCACTAGGGGTAAAAACTTACCAACTGTATTCTAGTGCTTTTCTCTGTTGATTATAATTATCAAAGAATGGACCATATTTGTATTAAGTTTTGCCCCTGCATACTATTTAAAGTACAAAGCCTTGCTCATAATGCATGTACAAGTACACAGATACATTGTAAAATTATGCATTTGTTGACTGAAGTTAGAATATTCTTATTTTTTGCAAGCTCATCACTGTATCTATGTCTCATAAGACATAGATACAGTATGGGGCTAAACTATTTAATTCATAACGTACGTGTAAATTATTGTACACACATTTCCACCGCATGCTTTATTAAAAGCACTACAGGGTACTGTATCTGGGAATTAATTCAGGCACCAGTTTGACTTGGGTACCAACTTCTGTGTTCCTTGCTTAAGTTTTTCTAAAAGTTCAACATTCTACTACACCAGCAACCCTTCCACTTAATTTAGAAATCTATACACTTTAAACTTTGCACTTCATGTGAATTCCCCCCCCCCATACCCCACCCCCCCCCCAAAAAAAATTAAAATTAAAATGATTCAGTTTTTTAGAATGAATTTCCATAAATTCAGTATGGGTGGTATGTGATATTTGTACCCAAAGAGCTGGAAATATGCTCTGCCACTTCTAAACCGCGCAACATATAGTACCTATAAGACCTGCAAAAAGCAACGCTATATATTTCAATCTCAAAGCCTAGTTTGATCACAGCTCATTTAACTGGTATCCATGTATCCTTACATAAACTTAACAACTATAATCACTCAAATTCTTCATTAAAGAAGAAAGTGACCAACCAAGAAATTCTTACCTCTTGGTAGAAAGTCTCTTCCAACAAGGTTTTCAAGGACAGAGCTTTTACCGCTACTCTGTAAAAACAAAAGGTACAAAATATTGAAAAAGAGGAAAAGGTCACTCTTACCACGGTGTTACTGAAATGCTAAATTACTGACATTGTAGAATTTTACAGTAAATTCAGTGTTTTATCGCTGCATTCAATGTGACTTCAGACAAGATTCTCTTGATCTCTACTATATTGATTTTCACCACCCCTGCCCCTCTTCCAACCACCCTTGTACTTTTCTACTCGCCAACTCCATAGTAGCTCCACGCTTTGACCCTGCAGCGATTGAACTAACATCCAATTCTTCAAATATCCCTGTATCTACAGTGTGCAGATCACTCGCTAAATTCCACACATCCTCAAGACCTGTTCCAACATTTACCCTGGGTGCTTGCAAACATCCAGCTCCTCGGAAATTACGGTAGGTCCATGTAAATTACATTTTAAGCCATGTCGATTCAACAAAATCAAACTTCAATGGCTACTTTTGATGATGCATGAAGTACAGTTTACGCACGAACGTTGCAACCAAAATTTGACTGAAGCACCTGGTCAAAGGGACAGCGAAAATTGACTAATTAGAAACACTCATTACATTAGCAACACTCAATACGGAGAAAACAAACATAGTTTTCAGTATCAGAGATGTTAGCTTCCCACAAAATTCATAGATTTTCTCAACTCAAAACATTTTCTGATCGAAACAATGATTCACATATTACGTGATAGTCTCAGAAAACAATTCAAGTGCATCTTCGTAATATGAGCGCTTTTTATCGAAATGTATGTATGTGACTTAACTATGTTTGAGTGCACACATAGCAAAACCTTCCCTATCTCTACACAGGGGAAAGGAATGTTACAAGTAGTTGCATACTTTGTGTTCATTGAGCACTACAGATGCAAGAATGTCTGCAGACAATGGGTAAGGGACTATTACTATTAGTGAATCAATTCACAGCAAATTTGGAAACGCATCATTAGCTATTTCTAGCATAGAACTCTCTGTAATGGAAATGTTGTTACCCCTGTACCTTGCGATTGATAGTTATATTACAACTTCAATCGTCCGTAAGATTGGAAGAAATTTTGGTTCTTAACAGAAGAAGTTGTGGTTTCTTTAAAGAATGACAGAAAGATGCCCATTCAAAATTTTGTAATGTTTTGCATCTGGCCTAGTTGTGAGTGTAAACTTGGGGTGTGTTTCTCAAGGGAAAACAAGTTTGCATCTGCCATATGCAAGCAATATGAAGGTTTGGCATCCCTGGCTAAGACAACGCTTCCCAGACTCAGAATCCTACATTCGTTACAATGCTGTTAGCAATCACCAATTATTGCTTTATTTCAGCATCCTCAAAGTTATGGAGGATAATACCAATTTAATCATTTTACCAATTTTCTCGCCATCCCCTTACTAATGTTAATGGACTTTAGTGTAAGTTACTCTAACTAGTGTTACTTATTTAATTTGGCAAATTGATTTTACCTTTAGCCTAGGCTAGTGGAATGTGGGCAGGTCTAGCCGAAAAAATGGCTTATCAGGTATATGTGGTCATTACCACTGTGAGACAATGCTAAATGGGAAAACTTTAGCGGGGTAGGCTAACTCAACTTGGTAAAGTTACTTCGTGGTTGGGGTGGGCCTATGGGATTCACTTGCGTACGCACTGTATACTGCAACACTTGTACAGTAGCACCACTGATAACTTGGACCCATATTTGACAGTTAGCCTACAGCAACTTAGCCTGGTACTATAGTACTAGTAGCTGTGTCATGCCCAAACCCAAAAAATACAGAACCACTCGTCATAGACTACCTGTGCTCCAACAACTACGATTTGTGGGAGTTGTATAGCGTCTGACCCGATAGTGTTGAATACATCTTGTAGTTTATTGATTACTGGTATTAGTGCCTCCATTTTCGTGCGCTGTTCGGTCTCGAAAACTAGGCTGTTACTGCACCGTGCTAATTGTCAGATACAGTACATGACAATTTGTCCGATCCCATATTCTGGTCAAAGGTTTCCAGCAGTTATAACTAGACTCAGTTTTACAGTCGTTGTTAGTTTAGTTTCTAAGTTGTATGCAAAGCTGAACTGTGATGTATCTTCTGTGGTAGTATGCAGGCTACGTATGGCGTATGGCGGGCCGCGAATTTCTTTTTCCTGAACCTTTCGGGCAGTGTACGTGGAGTTTAGCCAATCAGAGCGAGGCTGAGTTGATGACGTACTACTCAGTAAAGATGGTCAGTCGGGTAAATGCGTCCCCTCAATAACATAAGGTGGAAACGAAAGAGCGCGAGTTCGAGCCCCCGTGTGGATTTTCCCCCCACTTTTTCTCATGTTCAAGTAGTTATGTCCAAGTATTATATCATGAATTGAAAATCGATATTATAAGTTATGTCATGGTTTTCGTGCATGGTCATCTTATATATGAAACTTCGTAGATAGTGTGGCGAAAATATATATAGTTTCTTTTGTTTATTTTCCTTCTAGATCTTATTAGAGGGAAATCGGTCTCAGCCCCAAAATGTGGTACATCCGTTTTAGGAAAGTTTATCTTAATTTAAAGGCAGATGACTTGCTAGAATAAAAGACAAGGGAAACAGATAGTCATTCTGGAACAATTAAAGAGAGAGGATTTATTGCATAATAAAACAAGGGCAGTACTTGCACTCTTATTTACCTAATTCGCTCATCAGTTTACAACAAACATTTGGCAGTTTCCACAATAAACCGTTAATTACTGGACCTCGTCTCTCACAAGGAGGTGCTATAGGACTGTACCACTGTGTACAAATATTGCTGTGTAGATGTGGGTAAACTGTAAGTACGTAACATACTACTGTACCAGTACTACAGTACTGAGTACAGTGTCATGTCAATCTGAAGACATTGTAAATTTGTACAACAGACAGCGATCATACATCGCCGTTTTTCAACAAAAACCGATGCAAACGTCACGTAAGTTGTGCACAATGATTCAGTATAATGTTATTAGTGCAAGGCCTATATACCTCAATACTTTCTGCTGTAGTACAACAATTATGTTGACTTATCGAATGTGATTTCCCCATGCACTTCAACATTTGGTAAGCACGCCGCTATCTTTACTGTAGTACGTCATCAACACAGCCTCTCTGATTGGCTAAACTCCACGTACACTGCCCGAAAGGTTCAGGAAAAAGAAATTCGCTGGCGGGCCATCAGTCTCAAATCATGGGAGATCGACTTATACCAATTTAAATCGACATATACCAGTTTCCTTCGACTTATACCAGTTTCCAGCAGCTGAAATTGACTTCTACCGATTTAAATCGACATATACCAGTTTCATTCTACATATCATCGATTTAAATCGACATATACCAGTTTAATTCGACATATCATCGATTTAAATCGACATATACCAATTTAAATCGATGATAAGTAAAATAAATCGGTATATGTCAATTTAAATCGATGATATGTCGAATTAAACTGGTATATGTCGATTTAAATCGATGATATGTAGAATGAAACTGGTATATGTCAATTTAAATCGACATATACCAGTTTAATTCGACTTATACCAGTTTAAATCGACATATACCGATTTAAATCGACATATACCAATTTAAATCGATGATATGTAAAATAAATCGATGATATGTCCATTTAAATCGACATCTACCAGTTTAAATCGATGATATGTCGAATTAAATCGGTAGAAGTCAATTTCAGCTGCTGGAAACTGGTATAAGTCGAAGGAAACTGGTATATGTCGATTTAAATCGGTATAAGTCTATCTCCCATGATTTGAGACTGATGGCCCGCCATAGCTACGTACCACAATATTCTATCGATTTACACACTAACTTGGCTCGAGGGGGTGGGTGAAAGTAGTGGTTTGGATGTTGAAGTCACGAATGGAAGAACATGTAATGCTAGTATTACTTCTTCTACAAGGCCTCAGAGACAACACTAGTTTAACGATTTAGTGTGTTTAGTCAAAGGGGCTTTGATTTGCAACTTAGACCATGACCAGGGTTAAAATTCTGGGCGGATGTGAATAATTGTAATTATGGTATGCTTTAATTAATATATGTCAATATTGAATACCGTTACGCGTCCCCATTTTTATACTCAATCTCACCATCTCAGTGCCACTCCCAGCCAATCTATTGTAATGGCACGGTCTCTTGGTCGTGAAAATCCAAGTTGCCTAGCTTCTTTAATTTGTTAGAGAGAATTCCCAGTGCACCCAAGCGATTTTATGAAAATCAGATCCGTAGAGCAGATATCAATTCTATACAGTAATTGGAAACCACAAATTCGATGTCCAAATCGTTCCCGAATATCGTCCAAATCGTTGCCCGAATCGTCGACGACTCTTGCCTGAATATTTCGACACATAATGAAAACGTCGCAAAATAAAAAAGATTGTCAGCCTTCTCATTTCCGAATGTGGAACACCCTTACAAAGAGCCTGGCGTACTGAGCGGGCGGTCCGCCCGGGTACCAGTCAGGTGGCGTCATGCCACAGCCCCCCCCCCCCAATATAAGGAAGAGAAAAGGAGAAATAAATAAGAGGAATAAGAATGAGAATTCCTAAACAATATAATCATTATAAAGCTTTGCCAAAGATAGCACCATTTTGCATCTAAGCCACTGCACCTTACATAAACAGATAAAACTTTAAACTGAAAACGCATGTTAACGACCGTCGAATTATATAATTACTGCTCTAATAAATACAGGCGCGTAGCGAAGGGGGGGGGGCGAAGGGGGCGACCGCCCCTCCCCCATTGAGCATCTTTTTTTGTACGTTTTTATGATATCGCTAGTCATTTCAAAATAGAAAATGCTTAGATGCAACTTGCAAGGCCTGGGAAGTGCCATTTCCAGCGATCTGGGAGGCTTTTTTCGGCCAAAGTTTTCTTGTACGCTTCGCGCCAAATTATGGTGGCGCTACGCTTAGATAGTTTTCAGAGCCGTATATTTACGGCTCTGATAGTTTCCAATACCGAATCAAAAATTCCTCGCTACGCGCCTGAATAAATACTAACACAAACAGCCAATCAGGATCATGTAGCCAGTGCGCATTAACTGATCAAACACGCTAGTGAGCTACACTATACCCTTATTAGAAAGGTGGTTTCCAGGTACTGGAATGCCAAAGAAGATGTTATAAGGTAAGAAAAGCTGACATCATACAGGTTTCGCACATCATTGCTCTCGTCATTACCTCGATACTCATTTTCAATCGGCTTTTCACTTCTGGGACGTACCCTGATGCTCTTAAAACTGCTAAAAAACAAAATTTTCAAGAAAGGAGACAGTACTATCGCTGAGTCATACCGGCCAATCAGTCTATCACCCTAATAATATTTCAGATGCAATCTTTGATGTCAGTTTGACATATAGTTCGGTTATTTCAGTATGTTACTTGCCTGAAAGCCCAGTCAATCTTTCCTTATTTTCCACGCGCAATTTGCAGATTTGTCGAAAAATGTCAATGCCGGTGTCAAACTCACAAAAGTCATGATATTTCAAAGAAACTTACCAGACTGTTTTTTTTTCTATTTCACTAAAATATTTCATGACCATATCAAGACATGGGATCTCAAAATAAAAGATGTTGAGAAAACTTTAGAGCAGCTTACAAGGCCTGGGAAGTGTCATTTTCAACGATCTAGGAGGCCTTTTTAGCTAAAAAATTCCGATACGCTGTGCGCCAACTCATGGTGGCGCTCCGCTTAGACAGTAAAAAGACGCCCTCCCAGGAATTGGTCAAGCCCCCCAGCGCCCCCCCCCCACTGGAAAATCCTGGCTACGCCACTGATCAGCATGTTTCATGCGGCTCGTGTAGTAAGTTTCGAAAATTCGGGCATGGTTTCAAAATGCGAGCAAAACCTTTCTGCCCTCACCAATGATTGGGACGGTCCCGTACGCCTATGCGCAACTTCCACGTCCTATATAAAATTCTGGCGGTCCGGCAAGCGATGCGCACTTGACTCTCCTGAGAGCTTTGATCCGACACGGGCGTTATCGCGCGCTCCCCGACATATAAATGTGGGTTATAGAAAGCAACATGTGTCGCCAGGCTAAGAGAGTTAGCGATTTTATTAAGTCTTTGAACCTATGTCCATGCACACGATCAAACTCTGTAACTAACCTGAAATAAATGGCGATGATGGTGCAAATTATTTGACGGCATGAAGATCTAACGTCTACGTACATATTATATTGGTTAAGCTAACACACGATTTGTCACTAGATTATTATGCGCATTCATTTCTTTCACCATGTTACGGAACTTCGCCGAACTTATCCTTTAGTATATAACTTTCATGAAATACGAATTGGATCGTGACAACTGCATGTAATACCGTTCGCTGCCTTAGACCCCTACAATATGTGATGTACCTCGTTGGTTAACCATATAGTTGCTTCCAAGTACAGACGTTACAAGCCACAGACAAGAAGGGTGACGGGGCCGACCCCCCCCCTCACCCATGTGAGGAAAAGTCAGAGAAACAAACTCATCAATGAAAAAGGGATATCTGGGTCAAAATCTAGATAAAGCGAGGGTTGGACAAATGGAAACAACCTGGATAGATATCGATCTATTTTGTACTATTAGGATAGGCGGTGTCGTGGGCGCACATGCCTGCAGGTTTGTTGAGAACCTCAGAAGCCCCCCCCCCCCCCCCATTTTTTCATAAATTACAAATGTCCTTTTAGGTCAATAAAAATTACCCATTTCTATATATGTATCCTTACGTTATTTAAAAACGTGCCTTATATTGCAAAATTAAAACACTCTCCACGCTCCCCTGCTCCCGATGTTGTTCTACCATGTCGCATTGGTACCTCCACTACTAGTATACCACCCATAGATAAATGAGGCAGTTATAAGCCTTATACAGCCGGCCTCTCATAATATGGGACATATATTATCGTACGACGGGTCAAACAAACGTGGTAGACTTTTATCGGAACAAACACATCATTCTTGTCAACGGACGGTAAATAATTACAACAACAACAACCAGACATGAAAGAAATTAAAGAAATAACCAGTTTCTTAAATACCGTAATTTGTATATCTGCTTTATATATGAACTTGCTTGACACCACAACGTCATATAATTCCAATATTCTCTGTATATAATATGTAGTACATTATTTCTTCACTAGTAACCATAGAAAGGTTCAATTTACAAGTACCCTTTCGATCTCGGTATTCTACAATGCATACTGTTAATCACTGAAAGACTCATTATACAGAAATATGCCACTACGTATACCTTTTTTTAAAGAAAAGCCACCTAAGATATGGAGGCTGGGCACGAAACGATGTTAAGTCAAGGCAGTATCAATAGTCCCTAATTGGAAAGGGAAGTATAGATGATCTTAGCCACAAGGACGAGAAGTAACATTTAAACACATGGCTCCAAATCTCTCCCTCCGTCCCTCCCTCCCTCCCCCTTCTTTTTCGCTCTGAAAACGTTTAAGTTTAAACTCTATATCTTTATAGCTCGGCAGATATTGTTTGTCATGATTAATCAATAAGAGAATAAGACAAAGCATGGAACGCCATGAAAGACAATACGGTGTTAATGTGCATCTAATATATGTACTTTGTATAAAACTAATTTACTCCTATACGTCTTATAAGTTAACACCAAGTGAACCATGTATACGGGAGGGCATATGTGTATCATATCCATCGCTCCCAAATATTGCTTTTGACATCTTGCCCCTGACATTTAAATAAATATCATATTAATTAATTAATCATAATTAATTTACTATATTAATAATTATATTCCAACGAAACAGCAATCGAATCTTGTCCAGATTTTCAAAATATATCCGATTACAATATAAATGTGTCAGGAATTGCTTCAATTGGAATGGGTAGCCATGTGTTGTCTAAACAAAAAAAGTCTTACTAGCAAATATTGAATATAAAAAAAAAATCCAGAAATATTTCTTCATTCTTTCTTTTCAGAAATTAATAAATTTGGTAAAAGAATATACACAAAAATCGCATATCAGAATGTAATTTGCTATAATTTTGTTTCACAGCTGCTCGCTTGCAAAGTACATATAAAAACACAAACATATTTGCACAAAAATATATTGTAGTGGAAAATAACTCCATCATATCAAAACTGGGAAAAAAAATTCTAACGAAATTTACATAATTGAACTTAGGCCTAGTATATTTTTTTATATGAAACGGCTGGAAAGACTAAAAACTTGAACTTAGAATAAGACAACTTTGGGGAATGTGTGGACAATGCGGGGGGGGGGGGGGATAATGTGGTACTTCATGGCGTGATATAGGGGTGAAAATGTCCAGGCAAGAAACTGCCTCCCCGTTGCTCACGATCCCCCCCCCCCACCCCCTTCACCAACACACGTATTATGAAACAGACTGACAAACGACATCAGTCTACTATAAGGAGCATGCTAAACACATTTTCTGCCTGAGTGCACGACGTAGACATGTACATAACCTCACATTTCTAACCAATATTATCTTTTACTACATTGTACTTCATAATAAAAGGCCCCATGCACTATGCCCAGAAACCAAATGTTTCGTTCAGTTTCGCATAATTATGTGGCGTATAGGCTGCTGCTCCCTACCGTACATTACACTGCAGCTTTGGACGATGGTATGTATATGTATCTCATTTCCTATATCGTTGTGCAGATATTGAAGTGAGATCAAGAACACCGTATATATAACTTTTAAAACACTCTTTCCCTCAATTTCCATTTCTGCACTTCCTGCCATAAATTGACCATACTTAAGTCTTGCACTTCCCATGGCGGCAAATCGATGTCTCGTGTTCGGTTGTTTTCCATGCGATAATGAACTAACCTCATTTCTTTGAAAGGATTCAAAGAGATGCTATCGGCTCCAATTTTAACTCCATGGATTTTAAAGTAATGTACATTTAAAGGATGAATGATGCTTTTATCACGTCCAGTGTTTAAAGCAGTCGGCCAATGAGATCTCCAGGTATTCCTTTCAAATATATTACCGTCTGGTAATACTTTCCTATCATTAATCGGTCTACCGAAAAACCAATTCTGCACATGGAGAGCCGCGATTTTTGTTGTGTCGAAATTTACCAGTATTTCGTTAACTTTGACGCGGTTATCACCCATTGGCTGCAGAAATTCATCCACGTCTATCTTGATGACCCATTGCGTTGAATGTTTTAACCTCCAGATACAATCGTTTTCATGGGCTATCTGCACTTCTAAATGTGTTTTAAAATTACTCGGTTCGTGTGACCACGGTATGACGGTAACATATCCTCGATCGATATATTTCTGAACCGTTTCGATTAAGTTGCTTTCATTTTGTAAAATATTATCATACAACAGTATTTGGTCGACGCCCTGGTACACATGATACTCTATCCAATCGGATATTGAACTATCTAAATGTTTCACCAGAGTACACATTGCTAAATTATGATACCGGTATATCGGAATACCGGATGGACAAACCGTTAAGTTTTCAATTGCATATAAGAACCACATGGTGTCGTCGGTTACTCGGATTAAGTCAACTGTAATATTCGGTAAATTGTATAATTTCTCTGGGATCGGACAGGTTATAATCATCATATATTGCACAATGTAGCCAAAACTTTTGTAGTCGTGGACGACGGGATCACTCAAGGTGCGGTAACCGTTCTGGAATGCGCATGCGTAAGGATCCTTGTCGTATTCATCTTCAAAAAGTCGGACGGCTATGAATACTACATTTTTCGAAACTGGATCAGAAAAGACTGAATGTATGACAGGAAAATTTTTCCTCTCTAATTTGTTGCGTAAAAAACACATCCCACTATTCGGCGTTCCATGGACGTATACGTTCGGTTCGACGGTGACGTCATACAACAATCGATTGCGTTTTCGCAGAACAGATACAGCGTTATTCATGCCAAAGCGACGATGATATTCGAACGGTGATGGGTATGTTAACATGTATCCTAATAAAATAAATGCAACAAACATCAAAAACACACATATACGTTTCTTCCAATTAGTGTTCGTCAAAATAGAAACACGATCCTGTTGTCCGTTGCAGATCATGTTGACCTGTTTTTCGTCTTATTCTTTTCAAAGTGGAAGCTTTCATGAGAGATATAGCGGTCGTGTAGCTTAACCCAACATCAAGAATTACTTCAAAGATGGTTTTGAGAAACAAATATATTCATCTCGTTCTGCTAACCGTTGCATTCTTGTTCCCGACTTCTTTGTGCATGACTCTTTGTTTATGAAGCCTGCTGAAAAAAAGATATATACATAAAAATATATAACAATAAATAAATAAAAACTAAAAATATATATATATATATATATATAAACATATGTGTGTGTGTGTGTATATATATATATATATATAATTAAAAAAAATATATATATATTCATATGATATATATATGTGTGTGTGTGATCAATTTAAAAGAAAAACCTTTATATATAATGAGCTTGATTAATCAATTATAAATGAAGGAACTCGAAATTAAAACAAATGTTCCCCATGCCTAATTCAGATGGCATTGTGTTGACATTTGCTAAACAGTTTTGACTAGAAAATAAAAATCCTATCGCGCAAATATATTTACTTTCTTTACTACGTCGTGCATACATATATAAACCAAAGTTGTCACACTATTTATACTCAAACTTACCACTGACTTTAGACAGAATTCCAAGTCTTATATGCTATAGCCCAAGCAAACGAATTGAGTGATAGTTATGTTTCGACATATGTTCTGATTTGCAAGATATACTGTACCTTTAAAATATGCTCCTTTAAGGCTAAATTGATGATGACATATGCTCCTCACTGAGTGGAGGCCTAAGATGGTAATCTTAATCCATTGTTTTATGAATTCTAATAACTTAACGAGAACAAGTCCGCTTTACCCATGGATGACATCCAATGCTCTCTGTATTTACATTGGATATGTCTTCTGAGTTCATAAAAGCATTCGGTTTTCCTCTTAAGCTTCTGAGGAACTGACCCGGTTATTTTCTACGTACAGGTGTATGGAATTATATAGTCCAATCCCGTTAATTGATGAACCTCAGACTCAGATATTTAAAGGGTTATAGCCTATTCCCCCAAAACGAAAAAAAAAAAAGTTTTACTGCAAAAAAAATCTGGTTTTTAACGGTCTACATATCATATCAATTTTCGGCTAAGTCATCCTTTTGAGCGTAACTTCAGATTTGTAAAATCTCATGAATGGATGAATGAAATCAGCTACCCCTCCCATTTATGCGGGCCGGCATATCCCGTAATAATTTACCCTCATGGAAGTTCTAATTGTCTTATAGCACAAGGGGCAAAAAGGAACCTTGGTAGGAATACTTGGGCAAAGTGAACAAAAATCGCTTTGTAGCCTATATACCCGAGACAGCAACATGGGATGCTCAAGCCTATGTTGCTATAACTTGTGGCTTGCTTACCCGATTACGTATGAGACTGCATGTGTGTCGATTTTCGTCACTGGCCGGATTTCTGCCGAGGGGTTGCCCAATTGAGAAGTAGGGCCTACCTATAATAATATACACCACCGACAGTAGTACAATGCGTTAACGATAACTGTCATGTTTCATACCCTATTGCTGTAACGTTACTACAAGAATCACAATATTATTAATAATATAATTATGCTGATGCTGTAGCTTAACCTCAGTTCTTCAAATAATGTGCAAGTCTTGCAAAACTTACCTCCTCCCCAATGTATTTTGAATCTGTCATTATATATTATGCAGATTTCACAAACCTTAAATTATCAATATCGTCGCTATCTGAGCCATGCAGTGACATCAATGTTTTCGATAATTCCATCCTCTGCACAAGAACTACATCGGCAAAACATTCCACATTTCCGTGAAGACGTACCGTATATTCCCAGTCAATCTATTTAACACACGTGAAGTCTGTTATTTCTTCCCGCCTTTGGGGTTGTGAAGTCCTAAGTCCAACCGAATACTGTTGATTTTAGTATGCAATTGGCAAATAGCTAGGTCTGCTGTGTACCATTATACATGAGCAAGGGAGAAAAACCATTCACTAGGATATATCAAGCGACTCTATACCGAACCACAATAAAAAGCAAACAAAGCGTGTTGTATTGATCTGTCTTTTATCATTCATTCGTCTTGTGTTTAAATACGATACAAGCAACATGATACAAAACAAGTGACTCAGCCGTATTAGGACTGCGCACCAGCCACTTAGATGATCGCAACAGTTGGTTTTCCCTATAGTGGGTTTGAAAGAATGCGCGAGGTTCCTGGGTATGCGTGCGCGGAGGGGGGGGGGGGTGGGGTGGGGTATGGGGGGTGGGGAGGGGGATTTATCGAAACATACAGATAATTGTGCGGTACAATCGCCAAATAAAAAGAATACAATTCACTATAGCTCATCATTTAATTCTAACAAACGGCATATTCAATCCCAAAATTGTTTAATTCCACAGCATTGTCGGAGTATGTAGGATTCAACCTAGTCTTCGTCTAAAACTGCTGTCAATGCTAACACCTGAAGACGCGTATACACCAGCCAATCTCGATTTTACTTTTGGACTACCGTTATGACGATTTCGATCAGCCCACCACCCTTATCCCCCATCTTAATTTTATTTAAAACTATAATACTACTTCACCCCCCGGCCCTCCTTTCTATAGCCCATTGACCTACGATATTGGTTGTGCCTCAAAAGTTAGCTTACATGTACCAGGAGATTATTTTCTATAAAACCAGAACATCAATATTTTTCTTTCATATTTTCCATAATCCGTCGTATTGTCTCAGCTCCGCCCTTCCCGCCGCCGCCCCCCCCCCACAATATTGATATAAAAAAGTCAACCATGTATGTGCAACGAGTCGAAATTCGAGATAAAACCTTACATAAGCTCAAGTTGAAGCTGGATATAGACGTAAGTTTGAAATGAAATAGTTCGATAACAAAAGATGGCAAAAATTTCGAGAAAACTGTCAAAATCATAGCAACAAAATATAATAAAGGCGAAATTTTGAGATAAGAAAGGCGAAAGTTTCCTTTCCTTTTTGATTGCTTCCTTCATTACTGAAAGGAAACGAACGATGTCGTCTATTATCATGTACCATGATTCTGTCAACTCAACACCCGCCCCCCTTCACCCCAGAGCCTATGGACTTGAAGTAAACTATAGTCAATAGGGGATATACCATGTTAATAGTCTCACACATAGTAATGTGTCATGCATGTTCTCAGCTTTGTACTCGTGTCAAACATATTGGATTGTGCACAGTATATGCCAAAGAATTTTTTGAGGGGCCGTGGTATTCCGCAAGGGCGTAGAAACCCGGGGCTGGGGGAGGGGGCGCAAGCCCCCCAGTGAAAAATATGGTGGGGCGGAAGTATCATTCCGCCCCACCCCCCGCTTCGCAAGTCAGAAACCCCTTTTTCATTTCCAAATGAGACAAAAATCTCATTTGGAGCACCAAATTGCATATAAGGCCAGGTGAAAATGCAAAATATTTACAAAATGGAGTGGGTGTTGAAGTGTGCTATATTGCATCAAATTGCATCTGAGGCCACCTGGAAATACACCCCCTCCCCCTAGACCCCTCCCCAGGCCGGCCATCAGTCTTCAGCCCCCCCCCCCACTCAAAAGTACCTTCCTACGCCACTGGTATTCCGAACTTGGCAAATTCAACTGTAAATTATAATCTCATAGTCAATAGGTCAACAACCCTACCCCCTCCCCCCAAATCCATCGCCTCGTGCAAACGTTGCACACGTGGGACGTTTCCCGGATAGTTATGTAATAATTAGGTATAGGCCTATTCCAAATCAAGGTAGGAATGGTCAGTGCACACCCAACTCCAAATGCCTCTCTCGATCACCGTCGCCGTGTGTATATCGTTCTCTGGTGTATCGGTGACAACTTATTTTACCATTGAAACTACCCCCCCCTTCCCCCACCTCATTCAAACCCTCATTCTCTAAAGTCTAGATTTACTGCCCAGTGGCGTAACCAGCGGGCGGGGGCGGCCTCCCAGTCAAACGTATTGTCCCCAGTGGCGTAGGAAGGTACTTTTGAGTGGGGGGCTGAAGAATGATGGCCGGCCTGGGGGAGGGGTCTAAGGGGAGGGGGTGTCCCCCTCCCCTTTGGAATTTTTTGCATTTCCAGGTGGCCTCAGATGCAATTTGGTGCAATATAGCACACTTCAACACCCACTCCATTTTGTAAAATTAATTTTGTATTTTCACCTGGCCTTAGATGCAATTTGGTGTTCCAAATGAGATTTTTTTCTCATTTGGAAATGAAAAAGGGGTTTTCTGACTTGCGGAGCGGGGGGGGGGGGGCGGAATGATACTTCCGCCCCTTCACATTTTTCACTGGGGGGCTGGCGCCCCCCCAGCCCCCCGGTTCCTACGCCCTTGATTGTCCCCCTACAAATGGTGGGCAAAAAGACAGATCAGACGAAAATTAAAGAATTCATTTCAAGGCTCAATTAACCAGTTCACGGTTTGACGTTAATCCGTCATTGTTGGGAATTCTAAAATTAATACCAGTCAGTTGCGTCTCCTACTATTTTGCTTTCTTCCATCCCTCCAACCAAATATAGCGGCGCTATTCATTTTTAGTAGACATGAACGGTTGCAGGTCAAGCAGAGGTTATGTTTACAAGATGGGAAAATTCCCTGTGTTGACATCACAAAAATTTCTGTTGTTGACATGTGCACTGAAGAAATGAAACATACGAGATTTTAGGCCTTATTATGGACACTGTTCCTTAGGATCATCCCTGTCCTTACTGGATTTAGGTTTCACGGAGGAACATTTTCAACCTCAAGTAACAGGGAACCTTCACAAAGAAGGTTGGTAAAAAAATAAACCATTTTCACCATGATTAATCATAAGAATATAATATTAAGATAGTGGTTATTAGTCTTGCTTTTCGAAGTTGTATAGGAGGCCTAACTTTAGCATGGCTTACTTGTACTAGTTTGTAGGGCCTAGGCCTATGCTAAGGTACTTTGCACTTAGTACTACTCGAACAGGCCTACAGAAGCGGGATGGAAGTAGCATTGAATCAAAAATAAATATCAACAATACAAGTGATGGGCTTCAGTGCTAATTACATTTTATCCTTGGTTGGCAGGAACTTGAACTAGCCTCGGCCTAGAGGCCAAAATCTGATTTTCGTCATGACCCTTTTTCTTGCTCCAGTCTGAGTTAGGCCTAAAACAGAATCAGCACTGCAGTACCACTGATCAAAAGTCCAGTTATGTACATCGATCAGCAATAGCCAAGGGACAATAGGTGAACTCACACAATAGACACACCCAGGGTACACCCCTGAGTGTCTTAAACAAAGGAGCTTGAGTAACACCAGTGCCTTAATTAAGTTAGGGTAACACTAGGTAACAAGGTTGTGTGTACATGCAGTATTCCATATTCCCAGTGTTGTTTGAATATGTCAGAAAAAAATCTTTAGCAAAAACATCAAAACATGCAAAACATTAAGCGGCAAATTGATTGCCATAGTTAGTGTGAAATAGTTTGTCCTGATTCTTGAAACTCTTAGACTTTTAGGTTCTTTTTTGGGGAGGGGGAGGTGATGGTGGGGGGGGGGGAGGAGCTTGCTTTCATTGTGATCACCAGAAAACAAAGTTTGTATTGTCTAACTTTAATCCAGCTGTATATTGTTGGATTGTCATCTTTTTTTGTTTGATGATAAGGAAATTCATCCCTACATATTTTCTTAGATTTTGACCCTCTCAAAAGATGTTGTCCTTTAATGCAGTGATATGTATAGTAAAAGTAGCTTCACAAAGTGTGGTGAGGAATCACTAAGCCTGTTAGCTTCTGGTTGTGTTGTTAGAACTAGATACGCATAGTTTGCCACTTGTGTTACCTTTATTATAATGTAAAATAACTGACCTAATGGTAAGTCTATGTGTATAAATAGTTGACCACTTCTTTTTTCTTTCCTATTTTGACAATAAAAGTTAAATACTCTTGAGCCCAAATGTTGGGATGTTAAGGAAATTTATGACTTATTACAATGTGATGTTCACATCTGTGGCTTGTACAAATGTACATCAGTTAATTTATAATGACTCTAGTGTTTCTTTCACAACATCTCAGTAAAACAAGGCTAGGTAAGCCTCTGGTATCACACCCAGTGTGACACAGGGAAGACAATGTCATGTTCTTAACTCTATTCTATGTACTGTTTAACTGACCTGAGGAAAGAAGGACATTTCAAAGATATATTTTTTAATGCTACAAATGCATTAAAATGGTTACTCGACTGGCACAATGGAACAAATACAGCTTACAGTATCTTAGTAAAGAACTTACAAGTACCATTATCAGACTTGAGGGCTCCTTACAGAAACATAGACATAAAAAATATACAAAGAAAATGTAACATTATCGTTATTAGCTATGCCTACTGCAACGTCAATGCCCTAACACCACTACAAAATTGTACATTTTAACAGAGTGGTGAGAAGCAATAGCAATATCAACAAACACAAACCCTGCCCAGAATCTCCCTCATGAGTAGACATTAGGTGCATAATGTAACAGTATGATTGCTTGAATGTGGTCCCTTATATACTTAAATTGTCAGGTAAACCCTTCATTACTAGAGACAATGGATCAGTAGATGGACTGTGACGTCATCATAACACATGTCCTTCAAGAGATGTCCTTTACATTTGATAATGGTTATTTATTCATCCTTGAAATGCAATCCAATTGGAAATGTACCTTTAACAGTTCATGTATTCATAATTCCAGGCCTAGTCACAGTGCCAATGTTGTACGCATGATAAAGAAAAACAAAGATCTTGAAAATTTGACTCTTTTTGAAACAGTCAGTACCTTGTCTTTGTTAAAATTTGTCTTTGTTCTTGTTAAAATTGTCTTTGTTAAAACTTTGTGATAAATTAGAAGTATGACTGATTGCATGATTTACTGTATTCTCAACAATCAAAATATTCATTTTACTGGTGCAGTTTAACAAAGTGCATGAGCCAGTCAAGATTCAAGTGTTTTGTAACATTTGGGTTAAAAACAATGTTTTAAGTGGAACTTGTGCTTAGATAACTTGAAACAGTTAATATCCTTTTGAGCATGTTTTGGTAGCATTGTTACTGTTTCATTCCCATATCTTTGATTCTAATCTGAAAGACTGCCATCTCTTTACCCTGTGAAGACTAGATAGTTCCTTCTGCAGTACATACTGAGGTATAGAACTGTTGCAATAACATCTTCATTATTTGAAATGTTTGCATAGTTTTAAAGGGATCTTCCAGTGGCAGACATTAATACATTTATCTCAGGAAAAAAATTCCACTTTGAAAGTTGAACAAAATATAGCATTCTCTTTGTACTTAAAAGGAATTTCTGCTGGAAAACAATGTGAAATTTATATGGAAAGAGAAAAATATTCCACACTGCTAGTTGTAAACCCCATCTCAATATCTTACCCCTAACTTGAGATATGGTTGATTGAATGTAACATTGTTTGACTGGCTAAACCTTCAACTACTCCAGGAAGTTGGATCACAGTAGGGGGTCTGTGACATCATCGAGGCAAATGGTCTTTGAAAGCTTACTTAGACGATTATAATATTCTTGTATATTTATCCTTGAAACCTGATACATTTGAAATGTTTGCTTAGAGCTGTCAAAGTTCGCTGTAATTAGAATTTTATGAAAATGTATTCTTTTTATATAAATATTATTTTCCTCTGTGGATAAATGAGTGACAAATACTAAAGAAAAACAAAGACATTTTCAACTGAATTGACCTGATGACATCATCCATTCTACTATTGCCAGATGCATTTACAAAATATCACATAATTAAAAAAATATATATATTTGCACAACAAAATGCTATGAGGATGCGGTTCGCAAACAGATTCAGACAATTTTCAGCAATTTTGCTAAGTGATTGACTTGAGTCATCAGATTATCTTCTTAACTCAAGATGTGGTCGATTGAAAAGTAACCTCTTTGACTGACATAACCTCTCCCTTACTCTAAGAAATGAATGAATAAGAGCAGGTGTGTGATGTCATTATGTCAGATCTTCTTAAAAATCTTGGATTTTCCTGTCAAAATGTCATTATTGATTTATCCTTCAAATGTGATACATTTGGAATTTCTGCTTAGCTAGCAATGTTTTCCTTACATTCCTAATTTCATGTAAATGTATAACTTTTTCTATAAAACTTATTTCACTCTGTGTACGAATGATTTAAAGAACAAGAAAACAAAATTTCAGCTCAATTTCCAAGAAAACCTATTAGTCACTCTGCATTCACAAAATGTAACCAAAGTTGAAATGTGATGTCTTTTCATACAAAAAGATAATAATGTAATCTTGACATGCAGAAAAAGTCCAGTAATATTTGTCAAACAATCAGCTCTATTGGATATATCTTTAATCAAGCCGGTTTAGCTTGCTCAATTTTATCTTTCATTGCATAAACAGTAATCGTGACAATCAACACTTTGAGAAGCCATAACAGTTCAAAGACTGTGGGTATAATATGTAAAATATAATGTAAAATATAATGCTTGTTCATTTTGATGAGGGAGCTCTCTATAACCCCCCATCCCCATCAACCCTCCCCTCCCCTCATATCTGTGTTTGCCTCTCTTGTCATATTTTTAGTTAGTACCGTACATAATCAGACAGTCCAGGACAATGCAGCTGCCTTTCCCCTCATAAAAATTTCTTGGGTTTCTTCTGCAATTTCCTGTCTACCCAGTATCAAACATTTAAAACCCGCCTGAGTTCATAAACTGTAGGTCTGAACCTCTAATTGTTTCTTACTTTGTAGTGAGAAGAGCATGTTAAAAAATTCCTACCCATATTGATGTTAATAATGAATTTAAAAATACTAAAAAATGGCAAAAAATATCTTTTATGAATAAATTTTTGCAACAGAAATTTAATCCTCTCTCAGTGTGCTCTCCTGATTTCCACCTGAGGAAGAGAAGCCTCGCATATCTGAAGGCCAGTGATTGGCCGGTGAGATAAGTTGGAGCACAGTTGACAGAGTCTCCCTTAAGCTCATACCGCCGGCTTCAACATTACTTTAAGTCTTAAGACTGTGAGGAGAAGTTTGTGAAGCAACTCGCAATAACTTAAATTCTACTAATTAAAACAATAACTGCAAAGTGCCCTTGGATGATAATTAGTATGATGTGAAGAAAAATGTAAAATCAGTTTCTTGTACAGCAATTAGGGTAGCCAAGTCGATACTTTTACTGTGAGAGTGGCATAGGCTTTCTTTTTTCTTTTCTTTTTGTTCCTTTTTTTCCCAAATTGATTTATCTTTTGCAGAGGGTAAACACTGCAAATCTGCTGTAGCACCAATATCCCATGTCCCCCTACCCCCTGCAAAATAGGCAAACCCCCCCCAAATAAAAAATTATATATATATCATGCTAGTTTATTCATCAGTTAGCTATTGCAAAGGCAACAATTTCCTTTAAAAATCACATCCTTTTGAACCATAACTGGCTGATGGTAGTTTTGTCATTTCATTGGTGCTTTTCGGAATAGCGCCCTCACTTTGAATCTTGCCTGTAACAGTTTGAAATTGTTTAAAAATGTCGCCCCCAGTTTGAATTTTGCCTGATCATTGTAGTATGCACTTATTATTTCAAATGACTCAAAGAGACTGTGTGTGCGTGGGTGGATGAATCAGGATGATGGAACCTGAAACTTAATTTTGTTGACCTATGAATCTCAGCTTTTGTTTATCTATTACTCACAAGGTTGATTTTTGTAAACATGATATTATTCTTTCTAGGAAAATGTCTGGTCAGCTTGGTTATTTGACAATATTTTCTGTGTCCTGACCAGTTTCCCCTTCTTCAATGAAAAAGTCAGGATATTAACATCTGTGGGTGGTGCTGTATTTGACTGACTTCCTGTGGTTAACTCCCTCTTTGTTGTGACTTTGCTCTTTACTAGGTATACAGATATTTATGTTTCCTTTTCTAATAAATACACTATATTACCTACTTAAGACTTCTAGTAATGTTGTAGTATGATTGATGTTACAGGTTTCATACTTGGACAGGTTTGGGGTGTCAGGGGAGATGTTGGCATTTAGGTAGAAAACTTTGAGGTTGAGCCAAGGGTTAATGATCTATTGGACAAAAGGATAATTTACCCTCACCCCAAACTGACCTACCTGTAAGGAATTTGGCCTGAAAATTGGCCGAGTTCCTAATATGGAAACCAAAAATCACGTTCAGGACATAAATCTAATACCAGGCTTTTTGGCATTTCTTTGGAAGTTGAACAATCTTTGTATATACAACCTCTTTGTATACAAGTAAAAAAGAAAACTAGAAAAAAGGAATGTTGGGATTGAGGCCAGAATTTAACAGTAATGACCCCCTTTGTTTTCTCCGTATACTGGTCTTATGACAGCTTGAGGTGGTGTTGCATATTCATAGATATTTTAGTCACGTTGGAGATTGTTTTAAGCTTGCAGAAGGTCAATGGCATTAAATGATGTCATGTGATACTTACTACTTTGCACTGTAAGCTCAGCTATCACCGATATTGGATATTGTGGTTTCCTCCACAGGAGTTTCATTCCAACAGGAATTTTCTCCTTTGTTTGATGTTCCCTAAAATGTTTTATCGTCCCGGAGATATATCAGAACCGGAGAGTAAACTAAATTGATAGTTCAGTTTAAGTAATATTTGTTGCCAGATTTATTTTGCAAATTTGACATGTATATATGTACTATGTAGATTTGTATCCATGATGGTTACCAATAATTGAAACGGGTAGACTATGTAGCCGTTTGAAGTCTCGGATGAGGAAAGTGTAACGATTTACTACTTAAAATAAAAATAAAATAAAACTGCTTATCCACTAGAGAGCCTGTGTAAGAGAATGTGTAATAGTAAGTTGGCCTGACGTCAGGCCAACTTACTATTACACATTGATTTACTATGTAGATAATAACAATCAGTATGTAAGTTTCTGCACTTGGCTGATTGAATGAAGCACATATATATTGATATGTCAGACATGGCTGTGTACCAACTTTGTATGGAATTGGATAGTCAGGAGGTGGGAAGGTGGGGGTGGGATTGATGGACAAAATAGTCACAAGGTGGGGGTGGGATAGCTGGACAATTAGTCACAAGGTGACGATGGGATAGTTGGACACATATGATGTGGGATGGTGGGATGGGATAGTTGGACACATAGGATGTGGGATGGTGGGATGAGATAGTTGGACATAGTCAGGAGCTTGGAAGGTGTGGATGGGATAGTTGGACAAAATAGTCACAAGGTGGGGGTAGGATAGTTGGACACATAAGATGTGGGAAGGTGGGATGGGATAGTTAGACACATAGTCAGGAGCTTGGAATGTGGGGGGTGGGGGGATGGGATAGTTGGACAATAAAGTCGCAACGACGGGCAGTAAAAACAATATGTCAGCTGAAAATTTGCTTATCACACCCTGAATCCTGCTTTGTGCTTGCTTCGATTAAATTTTGTTCTTTTGTGAACTACTCCATTGTGAAGTATATACTGAAGATTTTCTTTGAAAATGTTGTTGCCATCACAACAGTGCTCTCAACTTTTCATTTATGAATGTTTTCCTAGTGTTTGTTTGTCAGGAAAGAATCAAGACTCCAAAAATGTCTTCATGAGCTAGTTTTATTTTTGTTTTGGTGACGTGAATAGAGTTCCTGTTCTATTTATTCCAGGCATAGCAATGGTTTCATGATTCATTAACAGTCGTCACTGTTCAGGATACTGCTTCATTCTGAGAAAGCAGTGAAAAGTACATATGATGGCTTTGATTGTTTGTTGTTATATCTGGACAAATTTTACTATTGAATATTTAAATAAAAATAAAAATAAAAGCTGGATTTGATCAAGCTTAAAGTGCACTTATTTTCAGGATTCCAACTCCCCCCCCCCCGCCCCCCTTTATCAAAGGAAGGTTTATTGAGCATATTTGATGACACATCCAGTGGATTGTCAATTTATTTAACTTCTCAGACACTTTTCCAATATCATAATTTGTAACATGCAAATTGGAAAATTTCCAAACTTTTGACTTTCGTTTTCGCCTTTTTTTTTTTGTTGAATAAAACTTGGTGAATCAAGGAATTGTATTGAAGAGTCTCAAGAACTTTATCAAAGTCAACCTCCCCTCCTTCCTTCCTCCCCTACCTCCCTCCTGATCCTCTCCTCTCCTGCACCCCACCTGTCCTCCCCTCCTCTATCTTCCCCCTCTTTCTCCTCTCTTCCCCCTCTTCCTTCCTTCCCCTCCCTTCTCCCCTCTGCCCCTTCCCCTCCTCCCCTCCCCTTCTCCTCCCCTCCTCTCCTCCTCCTCTCCTCTCCTCCATTCCACCTCCCCTCCCCTCCTCTATCTCCCTCCTCCCACCTATCTCTCCCTCCCTCCCTCCCTCCCTCCCTCCCTCCCTCCCTCCCTCCCTCCCTCCCTCCCTCCCTCCCTCCCTCCCTCCCTCCCTCCCTCCCTCCCTCCCTCCCTCCCTCCCTCCCTCCCTCCCTCCCTCCCTCCCTCCCTCCCTCCCTCCCTCCCTCCCTCCCTCCCTCCCTCCCTCCCTCCCTCCCTCCCTCCCTCCCTCCCTCCCTCCCTCCCTCCCTCCCTCCCTCCCTCCCTCCCTCCCTCCCTCCCTCCCTCCCTCCCTCCCTCCCTCCCTCCCTCCCTCCCTCCCTCCCTCCCTCCCTCCCTCCCTCCCTCCCTCCCTCCCTCCCTCCCTCCCTCCCTCCCTCCCTCCCTCCCTCCCTCCCTCCCTCCCTCCCTCCCTCCCTCCCTCCCTCCCTCCCTCCCTCCCTCCCTCCCTCCCTCCCTCCCTCCCTCCCTCCCTCCCTCCCTCCCTCCCCTTCCTCCCCTCCCTCCCCTCCCTCCCCTCCCTCCCCTCCCTCCCCTCCCCTCCCCTCCCTTCTCCTTCCCTCCGCCCCTTCTCCTCCTCTATCTCCCTCCTCCCACCTATCTCTCCCTCCCTCCCTCCCTCCCTCCCTCCCTCCCTCCCTCCCTCCCTCCCTCCCTCCCTCCCTCCCTCCCTCCCTCCCTCCCTCCCTCCCTCCCTCCCTCCCTCCCTCCCTCCCTCCCTCCCTCCCTCCCTCCCTCCCTCCCTCCCTCCCTCCCTCCCTCCCTCCCTCCCTCCCTCCCTCCCTCCCTCCCTCCCTCCCTCCCTCCCTCCCTCCCTCCCTCCCTCCCTCCCTCCCTCCCTCCCTCCCTCCCCTTCCTCCCCTCCCTCCCCTCCCTCCCCTCCCTCCCCTCCCTCCCCTCCCCTCCCCTCCCTTCTCCTTCCCTCCGCCCCTTCTCCTCCTCCCTCCCTCAACTGCTGAGTACTATCTGTGATTCTTGTTTATTGTGAAGGATACTGTTGGGCTGCTGGAGGAGTGAAAGGGTTTACATCTATAGGTCAATTGAACCATAGGTTCCTGCAGACTAGATAAACCTTTTAACATCTTTGTGAACTTTCAATATCCATATCAGTCCTGTACACCTGGAATGTTGGTATTCATTACTGTAATAAAGGGAAATGAATATTCATTAGCCACTCTTTAATCACTTTGTTGATTTGCCGATTATTCAATACTGTACATTTGCTCCTTTTTTTGTTGTTAAGATATTCTAAATTCCTTTGCATTTAACTATATATAGTAACAGGTCTATTCCCAACAAAGTTCAAAACAAATTCTCAGTAAAACATGAACTAACCTGCCAACTATTTGGCAGATATTTGGCATTTATTCTTTCATTGCTCAGCTGAAATGTATCAATAGCAATAGGGATCATGAGGAAGCAAGAATCAATTTGTCAAGTGTTTTGAGTCTGTTATATATCAACAAAAATTACCAACATAAAAAACCACCAGGAAAGTAAAACATCTTCTGAAAAATCCTTCAGGTAGGAAAGTGGCATCGAACCATTTGTACAAACCTGACACTTGTGTAACCCAATTTGTATAGGGAGTACTTGAAAAGACCCTCTATAGCACAGAAGTCAAGAGGCAACTGTTGATCGTGAGGTTTAAATCTGCAGGGGTATTCCCCCTCCTCCCCCCCGCCACTTTAGCCCAGATATCGTTGATTCTGCACCTTATTGTTTGATCTAGTAGGTAGCGACACGATTTAAGTTTCGTTGCCAATTTTGGGAAGGCTTACCGCTTTCAGTTCTGTATTGTTATAATTCCGGAACAAAGGAGTCTGTAAATATATTAGGAAGTCCTGAACAGGAACCTCTTTGCACCGTCATTGTTACTTAAGCCAACAAACTGGTTGTTAGGGTGTTATCATGAATTACACTCTCTACCAGTCCTTAAGTTTAGGCCCATGTTTGGTTTCCCCCTTGCATATTTTATATAAGGGATGAATATATAAATATATATACATACGTATATATATATATATTTTGTATTGAAGTGATTCTTGAACAAAGAAATATCTAAAGGGTACCAGGAATCCAAGACAAGGAACCCCTTTGCAAAGTCATTGCTGGTTTAGTCAACAAACTGGTTGCCGTACACTGTATATTGGCAATAAGATTCTCCTATAACAACAAACTTTGTAATAAGTTAGGTGTAGGCCCTTATTATGTGCCTCCTGTCATAGTTTATGTCAGGACTAAATTTACTGTAATAATGAGGTGCACCTTCATGTTTTGGATTCTCCTAGATTTAATTTGTTGTTTACCATGTTTTGTGTTAATGTAGGAGTATTATGAAAACATTTAAGACAAAGCCTTGGCAATATGTTAGTATTGTATGTAAGTAGACCGTTTATTAGCTGCTGTACTGTTGTATACAGACCTCTGTATGGTGTGGTTGTTTGTACCTCCTTTCACTTCATAATAATGGTGATTGATCAAAAGTCAGGCTGAGCAGATTTCTCTCTGTACCTCAAATTGCTCACTTCAAGTGTTAGTTGTGCATGGGCAGAGATCACCTCTCATATTCAAGTGAATATCCTCTGATCTTCAGTAATCCTAGTTACTTGTCCCCTCCCATTGTCCCCCTATCCCTGCTTTCCACTCCTTATTCTATTTTTACTGTTCCATTTGCTTGCACCCCTCCCTTACACCTCCTCCCTTGTGTATCACATGTTCATCCCCACCAATAAATATGTTAAGTTTGCAGTTGGACTGATTTCATTAAGAGACATCCCTCAT